>NW_026604787.1:2500-11226 GCF_024763615.1 Phlebotomus papatasi
CCCAACTTGAGGACGGTTGCGGGGATCAACACCTCAAGTTTGGGGACTCCAAGACCCCCATCTTTGTTCCCGCAATACAGGAGCCCGTCAGAAACGGATTGCGGTAGATGGAGGATTTCCTTTATTGCCACCCTCACTTCCCTGTCCAGCCGTCGTATTTGGGTCATCGGGGGGGCGATGACCGTCAGCTGGTACAGGTAGTGAGGTATCACGTACCTGCATATAAGTTGGAGCTTTTGGTGAGGCTTGAGAGGAAGACGCCTAACTCTCCCAAGGCACTCCCCAATCTCCTTGTGCAAGTTGCCCACTCCGACTCCCCTCCACGGCGAGACGCCCACGCCAAGATAGCGGAACGCCTCCTCGGGCGGTGCATATGGCACCGGCCCCCCGCCCCCAAAATGTAGGAGCGGGTCGGCCAAGTACCAGGTCCCCCGCTGAGGCACAACGGTGAAGGCAGCGCACTTAGTGGGGGAGACCCCCATGCCAAGGGCACTGAGGTACTCCTCCACGCGCGCCAACATCCGCTGCGCCCCTTCCGGGGACCTCGCCAACAGCAGCACATCATCGGCGAAGCCAAGGCTGCTTAGCGTGCAGTCACCCGAGAGGCGGAACCCTTCAGGTCCCTCGAGTTGCCGTAGGAGGGGGTCGAGTATAGCATTGAATACGAGGGGAGAGAGAGGATCTCCCTGTTTCACCCCTCGTCTCAGGCACACCTGTATGTTCTCCCCCCCGTGCCTGATCCTAGTGGAGACATCCGAATAGGACGCCTCAACTAGGCGCACCGCCACCTCAGGCAAGCCCAAGGCCTTTAGAGCGGGGCGGATGGCCTGATGAGGCACAGAATCGAAGGCCTTAGACACATCGATCTGCACCACAGTCAAACCACCACCCCGCTTGGCGGCGCGAAGGACCTCTGCTAATATGTGGATGTTGTTGAAGCATCCAGCCTCAGCCACAAAGCCCTTCTGCCTCGACGAAAAGTCCGTGCGACGGCGAAACTTTCCGTCCACGATGCCCCAGAAGAGGCGAGACAGGAGTGATCCCACCGTTATTGGGCGGTAATTCTCAGCTCTCCTGCCGTCCTTTCCCTCCTTGAGGAGGAGGGTGGTCCTGTTGTGGCTCCAGTCCGGTGGGATCATCCCTGACACTAAGATCAGGTTGAACCACAACCGTAGGAGCTCCTTAGCCACCCTTCCCTGGAGATGGCATCTTTTTACACCGTCCAGGCCCGGTGATGTGCTAGCTTTGGTGCGGGTAATCCTTGCCTGGATTTCCTGGGGTGTTATCACCCCCAGGACCTCATCCACCCGCCAGGTTTGCGACGGGAGCCCCATAGGCGGTATCTCCACAGAGGGTCGGACACCCCACAATTCCTCGTAGAGTGCCCTCACCTCCCCCACCGGGGGGAGTCCGCCGCCAGAGCCATCCAGAGGCTTCCCCTGCCGAACGAGCTTTGCTAGGAGACCCGGCTCCTCGCGAAAGAGCTGTTGGGCTCTCGAGTACGCGAATCGCCGTCTTGCCCCCCGACTCCGCCCTCCCGAAGGGGCCCTCCGATGAGCTCCCCCCCTACCCTGCCGTCGTCCAGTGGACGAAGCGACAGATACCTTGGCTCCAAAGTACTCCTGCACGGCCGAATGGGCCGCCACCACCAAGTCGGTCGGAACCCCCCCGGTGGCGCAGACACCCGTCAACGCCGAGCGCAGAGCTTCTAACGCCTCTCCAGCGCCCCTCATGGGATCCGCCGGGATCTGGGAGAGAGCATCCCCCGCAACCCTTTTGCGCCACATTGCCTCATCAAGGAGGTCCTCTGGGGTGGGAGTCTGGACCCTCTCAGACTCTTGCGAACAGGGATCCGGCACTGCACGGGCAGAAGGCCCAGGGTCAGGGGCAGTGCCTTGCCCGAATTCATTTGGAGTAGGCGACGGCTCGCTCGTTGCCCTTTCCTCCTGGGGATTTTCCTCCTCCACCAACCCTGGCCCCGCGTTGGAGTCAAGGTCTTCCTCACCCTCTTCTTCAAACACCGCAGGGTCACTCGAGGCAGTCAGCCTCGGCCAGGCCACCTCCCGCCTTCGTTTGTACGAGATGGTGTTCCGCTTATCCCGTATCTGTTTTAGCGTACGACCTGGGAGCTCGCCCGAGTCGAACATGGCCTTGGCCACGTTTCTCTCGGTGCGGAACTGAACCTCCAGGTCAAGCATCTTATTTACCTCATCGGGTTCCCACCCGGTTACTCCCTCCCTAGTGCATACCCTAATGGGACCCACAGAGTCGGGAGGTGGAGGTGGCGGGATGTTGGACTGGAGGGCCCTCGCAGCGTTCCTGACAGCGGGGTGCGCATGGCGCTGATGCTGACTCAATCCCCTCTGAGTCGCAAACCGTGCGTCACAGGCCTCGCAACTGAAGGCGAGGGCTGCGACATCCTCGGTTGAGCGCGGTCCAGTACACTTAGGCACGTGACACTGCGCAGATCGCTTGAGGCTGTACCGTTTCCCACATTTCGAGCAGACGTACATCTGCTGGAGAGTGGGGTGGTCCTCAGTCACGTGCCTTACTTCCGCCGTCAGTGTCAGCGCCCAGAAGTTCCCCCTGCCGGTCAACAGACATAGGGGACATGAGCGCGGGACAAAAGGGAGGGCCGACTCAAACTCCCTGAGGAGCCGAGTCCCATCGCCATGTTCGTCAACAATGGCCGCCGAATGATTCCCAGGGGGTGCGCGGCCTTGACCCCCCGAGTCCGAGGCTGCTTCATGTCCGCTCATGGCTACTGGACTAAGATGCAGGGAGCAGCCACCACCCTGCAAATATTTCTCCTTAGAAGAACCTCCGTGGGGTAAGGAGTTACCCCCACGAAGGCGCACCTCGCGGTCTTGGCCACGAGGGGAGGCCTGGCCTCGCCCCCGTGTTACCGGCGGTCGCCACGAGGAGGCGCCGCGAGGCACTTGCCGGGTCCCCGAAGTCTAACTAAGGGGCCCGACCTGTAACCATGACCCCCTTCATAAGAGAGTCATAGTTACTCCCGCCGTTTACCCGCGCTTTCTTGAATTTCTTCACATTGACATTCAGAGCACTGGGCAGAAATCACATTGTGTCAACACCCGTTAGAGCCATCACAATGCTTTGTTTTAATTAGACAGTCGGATTCCCCTGGTCCGTGCCAGTTCTGAATTGATTGTTTGTTGATGGTCGTTGTAAATCTATATACAAAAATGTTGTTTTACCAACATTTTTTTTAGCGTATATAGCATAGCTTGAGTGTTCCGTACTTCGTGCTGGCCTAATCATATCTTTTCACCGTCCGTTAAGACAACTAATCAGATACTTCAGCCAACACATTTACTCATACTTCCCAAACAAGCCCGACACATCTCAATCTTCAGAGCCAATCCTTATCCCGAAGTTACGGATCTAATTTGCCGACTTCCCTTACCTACATTATTCTATCGACTAGAGACTCTTAACCTTGGAGACCTGCTGCGGATATTGGTACGGTCTATTGAGAATGTTTACGTGGCCCTACCATAGATTTTCAAGGTCCGAGGAATGACATACCCGACACAGCAATAAACGCCATGCTCTTCTAACTCATTTACCATATCTCTCTTCGAAAGACTTCCATGGTAATACAGTTATGAAACAGAAAAGATAACTCTTTCGGTATGCTTCGACGGCTTCTCTATGGTAGCTTCTGTTGCCAGGATGAGCTTTAAACCTATAGAATATAGATATTACTCTATATCTATAGGACCCACAATAAACGTATACTCAATAGGTTACGGAATTGGAACCGTATTCCCTTTCGCTCAAAAAATATAAACCAAAAATTTATATTTTTTTATATGTTCAGCTTTCGCCTAGAGCTTAGGACCGACTAACCCGTGATCAACCACTGTTCACACGGAACCCTTCTCCACTTCAGTCATCCAAGATCTCATTCGATTATTTGCTACTACCACCAAGATCTGTGCCAATGGCGGCTCCATGTGGACTTACGTCCAACACTTCAAAGCACACCATTGTACCCTCCTACTCATTACAATTTCATATTATATACAATTGCTCATATATAACATCTATTGTAACGGCTATGTATAGGCAGACGACTTGAGCGCCATCCATTTTAAGGGCTAGTTGTTTCGGCAGGTGAGTTGTTACACACTCCTTAGCGGTTTACAACTTCCATGTCCACCGTCCTGCTGTCTTAAACAACCAACACCTTTCATGGTATCTGACATGAGTCGTATTAACATTTGGGCGCCGTAACATAGCGTTTGGTTCATCCCACAGCGCCAGTTCTGCTTACCAAAAGTGGCCCACTAAGTACAACTTTTATCTTAACCTCAAAGTATGACTTCAATCAAGAAAGTCGAGGTCTTACCCATTTAAAGTTTGAGAATAGGTTTTTTTGTAGTTGCTTTTGGCGTTTGTTGTTGTTTTTGATGTTTGTTTTTGTTTTTGGTGTTGTAGTTTTTGAAGTTTGTTTTTGTTGTTATATTTTTTGTTGTTTGTTTTTGTTGTTTGTTTTTGTTTTGCTTGCGTCATTGGAATGCTTAATTTGGTGGAGCGCTTGTTTATTTTGGGGAGCTTGATTTTTTGGGACGCTTGTATTTTTTGCTGTGCTTACGTTGCGATCACTGGTTGTAATGTTTGCTCGGCGTTGGCTCCGGCTTCGGCTCCGGCTTCGGCTCCGGCTCCGGCTCCGGCTCCGGCTACGGCTTCGCCTACGCCTACGCCTACGCCTACGCCTTCGCCTACGCCTACGCCTACGCCTACGCCAAGCGCCTCGCAGTTTGGGTGTGTTGTCTGAATACTTTGAACGAATGCAAATGACGTGAATTAGGTAGAAAAGTACTTTTCCTGACTTTTTGGACCATGCAGCATATGCATGATGCATATGCAGCATGCTCTAGATGTGTGGAAATGACGTGAATTATGTAGAAAAGTACTTTTCCTGACTTTTTGGACCATGCAGCGTATGCGTGATGCATATGCATCATGCTCTAGATGTGTGGAAATGACGTGAATTTGGTAGAAAAGTACTTTTCCTGACTTTTTGGATCATACAGCATGTGCATGATGCATATGTAGCATGCTCTAGATGTGTGGAAATGACGTGAATTAGGTAGAAAAGTACTTTTCCTGACTCTTGGGACCATGCAGCATATGCATGATGCATATGCAGCATGGTCTAGTTGTGTGGAAATGACGTGAATTAGGTAGAAAAGTACTTTTCCTGACTTTTTGGACCATGCAGCATATGCGTGATGCATATACATCATGCTCTAGATGTGTGGAAATGACGTGAATTAGGTAGAAAGGTACTTTTCCTAACTTTTTGGACCATGCAGCATATGCATGATGCATATGCAGCATGGTCTAGTTGTGTGGAAATGACGTGAATTAGGTAGAAAAGTACTTTTCCTGACTTTTTGGACCATGCAGCATATGCGTGATGCATATACATCATGCTCTAGTTGTGTGGAAATGACGTGAATTAGGTAGAAAGGTACTTTTCCTAACATTTTGGACCATGCAGCATATGCATGATGCATATGCAGCATGGTCTAGTTGTGTGGAAATGACGTGAATTAGGTAGAAAAGTACTTTTCCTGACTTTTTGGACCATGCAGCATATGCATCATGCACATGCATGATGCATAAGCCGCATGAAAATTATGTATTTGTTGAATATATAGTATTTCTAACATTTTTGGTGTATGAAGCATATGCATGATGCATATGCTTCATGGCGCATATGTCAAAAGTTGTGCATATGCTTGATGCATCTTGTGTCCAAATTTGAGCAAAATCGGCCCAGTGGTTCAAAAGTTATGGAGAAAAATGTAAAAAAATAGTCCGTGTGTCGAAATCCAAAATGTGTCGACATCCGTTAGATTCATCCTAATGCTTTATTTTCATTAGACAGTCGGATTCCCCTGCTCCGTGTCAGTTCTGAATTGATTGTTTGTTGATGGTCCTTGAAAATCCCTTTACTGTGCCTAATTAGAGTTCAACAGGGTATTCTTTCCCCGCTAATGATTCCAAGCCCGTTCCCTTGGCTGTGGTTTCGCTAGATAGTAGATAGGGACAGTAGGAATCTCGTTAATCCATTCATGCGCGTCACTAATTAGATGACGATGCATTTGGGAGAGCCATAGTTACTCCCGCCGTTGACCCGCGCTTTCTTGAATTTCCAATTGCCTCTGCAAGCGAAAGCAATAATATTTGAAAACCAAGAGAATTTCCCTTTGCCTCTGCAAGCGAAAGCAATAATATTTTAAAACACAGAGAATTTCCCTTTGCCTCTGCAAGCGAAAACAATAACATTTTAAAATACAGAGAATTTCCCTTTGCCTCTGCAAGCGAAAGCAATAATATTTTAAAATAAAGAGAATTTTCCTTTACCTCTGCAAGCGAAAACAATAACATTTTAAAATACAGAGAATTTCCCTTTGCCTCTGCAAGCGAAAGCAATAATATTTTAAAATACAGAGAATTTTCCTTTGCCTCTGCAAGCGTGGTAGTACTTATGGGTATTAGTTGGCAAATGTATTATATAGAAATCAAGTTATATGAATGGGCATGGTAGCACCCATAAGTACTAACTGGGAAATGTATTATATAGAAATCAAGCTATATGAATGGGGCATGGTAGTACTTATGGGTATTAGTTGGCAAATGTATTATATAGAAATCAAGCTATATGAATGGGGCATGGTAGTACTTATGGGTATTAGTTGGCAAATGTATTATATAGGAATCAAGCTATATGAATTTATATATGGTGAGGTATTTTTTTTAGCTTTTGTTGTTTTTGTTTGATGATGTGTATGCTTTTCGTTTTGCTGGCGTCTGTGGGACGCTTGAGTTTTTGGGACGCTTGTATTTTTTGCTGTGCTTACGTTGCGATCACAGATTGTAATGTTTGCTCGGCGTTGGCTCCGGCTTCGGCTCCGGCTTCGGCTCCGGCTCCGGCTCCGGCTCCGGCTTCGGCTGCGCCTACGCCTACGCCTACGCCTGCGCCTACGCCTACGCCTACGCCTACGCCTACGCCAAGCGCCTCGCAGTTTGGGTGTGTGATCAGTGTTGATTGTTTTACACTTACTGATGTATGCTGCATATGCGTGAAAATGACGTGATTGAGGCAGAAAGGTAATTTTCGTGACATTTTGGGGCATGCAGCATATGCTGCATGCACATGCAGCATATGCTGCATGCACATGCAGCACGTTCTAGAAGTATGCAAATGATGCAAAAGGTGAATAAAAGTCGTTTCCCATAATTTTTGGACAATGCAGCATATGCTGCATGCACATGCAGCACGTTCTAGAAGTATGCAAATGATGCAAAAGGTGAATAAAAGTCGTTTCCCATAATTTTTGGACAATGCAGCATATGCTGCATGCACATGCAGCATATGCTGCATGCACATGCAGCACGTTCTAGAGGTATGCAAATGATGCAAAAGGTGAATAAAAGTCGTTTCCCATAATTTTTGGACTATGCAGCATATGCTGCATGCACATGCAGCATATGCTGCATGCACATGCAGCACGTTCTAGAAGTATGCAAATGATGCAAAAGGTGAATAAAAGTCGTTTCCCATAATTTTTGGACAATGCAGCATATGCTGCATGCACATGCAGCATATGCTGCATGCACATGCAGCATATGCTGCATGCACATGCAGCACGTTCTAGAGGTATGCAAATGATGCAAAAGGTGAATAAAAGTCGTTTCCCATAATTTTTGGACAATGCAGCATATGCTGCATGCACATGCAGCATATGCTGCATGCACATGCAGCACGTTCTAGGGGTATGCAAATCATGCAAAATGTGAATAAAAGTCGTTTCCCTTAATTTTTGGACAATGCAGCATATGCATGATGCATATGCTTCATGGTGCATATGTCAAAAGTTGCGCATATGCTCAATGGATCTTGTGTCCAAATTTGAGCAAAATCGGCCCAGTGGTTCAAAAGTTATTGGAGAAAATGTGTAAAAAAATGTAAAAAATATATATATATGTGAAAATCCAAGATGGCGGACGAAAGTCAAAAATGTCAAAAGTGATGGATCATCTAGACTATATAGGCTTTCTATTGGTGTATTGAACAAATAAATCGGTTCAGTGGTTTGGTCAAAATAGATGTCCAATGGAGGGCATGTAGAAATGATGAAAAAATAGAAAATGGCGATAAAATCCAAAATGGCGGTGGAAAATGAAAATGTGTAAAACGGTAGGACAGAGTATATTTAATGACCTTTCAAATGATAGTAAAATTTAGAGATTCCCATAATTAGTCTAGTCACAGTGAGGTATGTAGGAAAAGCATGCAAAAAACGCAAGAAATTTTCAAATGAGCAAAAATCCAAGATGGCGGCCTCAACGGAAAAATTCAAACAAATTGTGCACATCTACATAATATAAGCTTTCATATGATACCAAAATGAAGAGAATCGGATGTGTAGTTTGGTCTGGGCGATTTGCCATAGCGGGTGGTTATTCCTCGGCATTTAAGTTACCATAAGGCAATCATAGTTAACTCCCGCCGTTTACCCGCGCTTTCTTGAATTTCTTCACATTGACATTCAGAGCACTGGGCAGAAATCACATTGTGTCAACACCCGTTAGAGCCATCACAATGCTTTGTTTTAATTAGACAGTCGGATTCCCCTGGTCCGTGCCAGTTCTGAATTGATTGTTTGTTGATGGTCGTTGTAAAT
>NW_026604788.1:0-11000 GCF_024763615.1 Phlebotomus papatasi
CCTTGCAAATTTAAGAAATGTTGCAGAAAATGTAATTTAATCAGAAGTTGGTGGATCTGCTAGTTCACTATTTCAATTTCCTTCAGAGAAATTATTTAAAATAAATTAAAGTGGTAATATTAAGCAAAAAGGATCAAAGATCGTTGGCGAGAGACTTCAAAGTTCATTTTGAGTCCATGGCAAAGTTCTTCATGCCATTTCCCTTGCAAATTTAAGAAATGTTGCAGAAAATGTAATTTAATCAGAAGTTGGTGGATCTGCTAGTTCACTATTTCAATTTCTTTCAGAGAAATTATTTAAAATAAATTCAAGTGGTAATATTAAGCAAAAAGGATCAACAAAAAGGGATGCCAACGGCACGCGGTGTTCCCAAGCGGTCCCCCATCCAAGTACTAACCGCGCCCGATGCTGCTTAACTTCGGTGATCGGACGAGAACCGGTGTATTCAGCATGGTATGGTCGTTGGCGAGAGACTTCAAAGTTCATTTTGAGTCCATGGCAAAGCTCTTCATGCCATTTCCTTTGCAAATTTAAGAAATGTTGCAGAAAATGTAATTTAATCAGAAGTTGGTGGATCTGCTAAACCACTATTTCAATTTCCTTCAGAGAAATTATTTAAAATAAATTCAAGTGGTAATATTAAGCAAAAAGGATCAAAGATCGTTGGCGAGAGACTTCAAAGTTCATATTGAATCCATGGCAAAGCCCTTCATGCCTTTTGCCTTTAAGAAATTTTGCAGAAAATGTAATTTAATTAGAAGTTGGTGGATCTGCTAGATCACAATTTCAATTTCCTTCAGAGAAATTATTTAAAATAAATTAAAGTGGTAATATTAAGCAAAAAGGATCAAAGATCGTTGGCGAGAGACTTCAAAGTTCATTTTGAGTCCATGGCAAAGTTCTTCATGCCATTTCCCTTGCAAATTTAAGAAATGTTGCAGAAAATGTAATTTAATCAGAAGTTGGTGGATCTGCTAGTTCACTATTTCAATTTCTTTCAGAGAAATTATTTAAAATAAATTCAAGTGGTAATATTAAGCAAAAAGGATCAACAAAAAGGGATGCCAACGGCACGCGGTGTTCCCAAGCGGTCCCCCATCCAAGTACTAACCGCGCCCGATGCTGCTTAACTTCGGTGATCGGACGAGAACCGGTGTATTCAGCATGGTATGGTCGTTGGCGAGAGACTTCAAAGTTCATTTTGAGTCCATGGCAAAGCTCTTCATGCCATTTCCCTTGCAAATTTAAGAAATGTTGCAGAAAATGTAATTTAATCAGAAGTTGGTGGATCTGCTAGTTCACTATTTCAATTTCCTTCAGAGAAATTATTTAAAATAAATTCAAGTGGTAATATTAAGCAAAAAGGATCAACAAAAAGGGATGCCAACGGCACGCGGTGTTCCCAAGCGGTCC
Organism: Phlebotomus papatasi; assembly: GCF_024763615.1. Classification (NCBI taxonomy): domain Eukaryota; kingdom Metazoa; phylum Arthropoda; class Insecta; order Diptera; family Psychodidae; genus Phlebotomus; species Phlebotomus papatasi. The sequence continues at coordinate 1,414 of NW_026604788.1, forward strand.
CCCATCCAAGTACTAACCGCGCCCGATGCTGCTTAACTTCGGTGATCGGACGAGAACCGGTGTATTCAGCATGGTATGGTCGTTGGCGAGAGACTTCAAAGTTCATTTTGAGTCCATGGCAAAGCTCTTCATGCCATTTCCCTTGCAAATTTAAGAAATGTTGCAGAAAATGTAATTTAATCAGAAGTTGGTGGATCTGCTAAACCACTATTTCAATTTCCTTCAGAGAAATTATTTAAAATAAATTCAAGTGGTAATATTAAGCAAAAAGGATCAAAGATCGTTGGCGAGAGACTTCAAAGTTCATTTTGAGTCCATGGCAAAGCTCTTCATGCCATTTCCCTTGCAAATTTAAGAAATGTTGCAGAAAATGTAATTTAATCAGAAGTTGGTGGATCTGCTAGTTCACTATTTCAATTTCCTTCAGAGAAATTATTTAAAATAAATTCAAGTGGTAATATTAAGCAAAAAGGATCAAAGATCGTTGGCGAGAGACTTCAAAGTTCATATTGAATCCATGGCAAAGCCCTTCATGCCTTTTGCCTTTAAGAAATTTTGCAGAAAATGTAATTTAATTAGAAGTTGGTGGATCTGCTAGATCACAATTTCAATTTCCTTCAGAGAAATTATTTAAAATAAATTCAAGTGGTAATATTAAGCAAAAAGGATCAACAAAAAGGGATGCCAACGGCACGCGGTGTTCCCAAGCGGTCCCCCATCCAAGTACTAACCGCGCCCGATGCTGCTTAACTTCGGTGATCGGACGAGAACCGGTGTATTCAGCATGGTATGGTCGTTGGCGAGAGACTTCAAAGTTCATTTTGAGTCCATGGCAAAGCTCTTCATGTCTTTTCCCTTGCAAATTTAAGAAATGTTGCAGAAAATGTAATTTAATTAGAAGTTGGTGGATCTGCTAGTTCACTATTTCAATTTCCTTCAGAGAAATTATTTAAAATAAATTCAAGTGGTAATATTAAGCAAAAAGGATCAAAGATCGTTGGCGAGAGACTTCAAAGTTCATATTGAATCCATGGCAAAGCCCTTCATACCTTTTGCCTTTAAGAAATTTTGCAGAAAATGTAATTTAATTAGAAGTTGATGGATCTGCTAGATCACAATTTCAATTTCCTTCAGAGAAATTATTTAAAATAAATTCAAGTGGTAATATTAAGCAAAAAGGATCAACAAAAAGGGATGCCAACGGCACGCGGTGTTCCCAAGCGGTCCCCCATCCAAGTACTAACCGCGCCCGATGCTGCTTAACTTCGGTGATCGGACGAGAACCGGTGTATTCAGCATGGTATGGTCGTTGGCGAGAGACTTCAAAGTTCATTTTGAGTCCATGGCAAAGCTCTTCATGCCATTTCCCTTGCAAATTTAAGAAATGTTGCAGAAAATGTAATTTAATCAGAAGTTGGTGGATCTGCTAAACCACTATTTCAATTTCCTTCAGAGAAATTATTTAAAATAAATTCAAGTGGTAATATTAAGCAAAAAGGATCAAAGATCGTTGGCGAGAGACTTCAAAGTTCATTTTGAGTCCATGGCAAAGTTCTTCATGCCATTTCCCTTGCAAATTTAAGAAATGTTGCAGAAAATGTAATTTAATCAGAAGTTGGTGGATCTGCTAGTTCACTATTTCAATTTCCTTCAGAGAAATTATTTAAAATAAATTCAAGTGGTAATATTAAGCAAAAAGGATCAACAAAAAGGGATGCCAACGGCACGCGGTGTTCCCAAGCGGTCCCCCATCCAAGTACTAACCGCGCACGATGCTGCTTAACTTCGGTGATCGGACGAGAACCGGTGTATTCAGCATGGTATGGTCGTTGGCGAGAGACTTCAAAGTTCATTTTGAGTCCATGGCAAAGCTCTTCATGTCTTTTCCCTTGCAAATTTAAGAAATGTTGCAGAAAATGTAATTTAATTAGAAGTTGGTGGATCTGCTAGTTCACTATTTCAATTTCCTTCAGAGAAATTATTTAAAATAAATTAAAGTGGTAATATTAAGCAAAAAGGATCAAAGATCGTTGGCGAGAGACTTCAAAGTTCATATTGAATCCATGGCAAAGCCCTTCATGCCTTTTGCCTTTAAGAAATTTTGCAGAAAATGTAATTTAATTAGAAGTTGGTGGATCTGCTAGATCACAATTTCAATTTCCTTCAGAGAAATTATTTAAAATAAATTCAAGTGGTAATATTAAGCAAAAAGGATCAACAAAAAGGGATGCCAACGGCACGCGGTGTTCCCAAGCGGTCCCCCATCCAAGTACTAACCGCGCCCGATGCTGCTTAACTTCGGTGATCGGACGAGAACCGGTGTATTCAGCATGGTATGGTCGTTGGCGAGAGACTTCAAAGTTCATTTTGAGTCCATGGCAAAGCTCTTCATGTCTTTTCCCTTGCAAATTTAAGAAATGTTGCAGAAAATGTAATTTAATTAGAAGTTGGTGGATCTGCTAGTTCACTATTTCAATTTCCTTCAGAGAAATTATTTAAAATAAATTAAAGTGGTAATATTAAGCAAAAAGGATCAAAGATCGTTGGCGAGAGACTTCAAAGTTCATATTGAATCCATGGCAAAGCCCTTCATGCCTTTTGCCTTTAAGAAATTTTGCAGAAAATGTAATTTAATTAGAAGTTGGTGGATCTGCTAGATCACAATTTCAATTTCCTTCAGAGAAATTATTTAAAATAAATTCAAGTGGTAATATTAAGCAAAAAGGATCAAAGATCGTTGGCGAGAGACTTCAAAGTTCATATTGAATCCATGGCAAAGCCCTTCATACGATTTTGCCTTTAAGAAATTTTGCAGAAAATGTAATTTAATTAGAAGTTGATGGATCTGCTAGATCACAATTTCAATTTCCTTCAGAGAAATTATTTAAAATAAATTCAAGTGGTAATATTAAGCAAAAAGGATCAACAAAAAGGGATGCCAACGGCACGCGGTGTTCCCAAGCGGTCCCCCATCCAAGTACTAACCGCGCCCGATGCTGCTTAACTTCGGTGATCGGACGAGAACCGGTGTATTCAGCATGGTATGGTCGTTGGCGAGAGACTTCAAAGTTCATTTTGAGTCCATGGCAAAGCTCTTCATGTCTTTTCCCTTGCAAATTTAAGAAATGTTGCAGAAAATGTAATTTAATTAGAAGTTGGTGGATCTGCTAAACCACTATTTCAATTTCCTTCAGAGAAATTATTTAAAATAAATTCAAGTGGTAATATTAAGCAAAAAGGATCAAAGATCGTTGGCGAGAGACTTCAAAGTTCATATTGAATCCATGGCAAAGCCCTTCATGCCTTTTGCCTTTAAGAAATGTTGCAGAAAATGTAATTTAATCAGAAGTTGGTGGATCTGCTAGTTCACTATTTCAATTTCCTTCAGAGAAATTATTTAAAATAAATTCAAGTGGTAATATTAAGCAAAAAGGATCAACAAAAAGGGATGCCAACGGCACGCGGTGTTCCCAAGCGGTCCCCCATCCAAGTACTAACCGCGCCCGATGCTGCTTAACTTCGGTGATCGGACGAGAACCGGTGTATTCAGCATGGTATGGTCGTTGGCGAGAGACTTCAAAGTTCATTTTGAGTCCATGGCAAAGCTCTTCATGTCTTTTCCCTTGCAAATTTAAGAAATGTTGCAGAAAATGTAATTTAATTAGAAGTTGGTGGATCTGCTAGTTCACTATTTCAATTTCCTTCAGAGAAATTATTTAAAATAAATTCAAGTGGTAATATTAAGCAAAAAGGATCAACAAAAAGGGATGCCAACGGCACGCGGTGTTCCCAAGCGGTCCCCCATCCAAGTACTAACCGCGCCCGATGCTGCTTAACTTCGGTGATCGGACGAGAACCGGTGTATTCAGCATGGTATGGTCGTTGGCGAGAGACTTCAAAGTTCATTTTGAGTCCATGGCAAAGCTCTTCATGCCATTTCCCTTGCAAATTTAAGAAATGTTGCAGAAAATGTAATTTAATCAGAAGTTGGTGGATCTGCTAAACCACTATTTCAATTTCCTTCAGAGAAATTATTTAAAATAAATTAAAGTGGTAATATTAAGCAAAAAGGATCAACAAAAAGGGATGCCAACGGCACGCGGTGTTCCCAAGCGGTCCCCCATCCAAGTACTAACCGCGCCCGATGCTGCTTAACTTCGGTGATCGGACGAGAACCGGTGTATTCAGCATGGTATGGTCGTTGGCGAGAGACTTCAAAGTTCATTTTGAGTCCATGGCAAAGCTCTTCATGCCATTTCCCTTGCAAATTTAAGAAATGTTGCAGAAAATGTAATTTAATCAGAAGTTGGTGGATCTGCTAAACCACTATTTCAATTTCCTTCAGAGAAATTATTTAAAATAAATTAAAGTGGTAATATTAAGCAAAAAGGATCAAAGATCGTTGGCGAGAGACTTCAAAGTTCATTTTGAGTCCATGGCAAAGTTCTTCATGCCATTTCCCTTGCAAATTTAAGAAATGTTGCAGAAAATGTAATTTAATCAGAAGTTGGTGGATCTGCTAGTTCACTATTTCAATTTCCTTCAGAGAAATTATTTAAAATAAATTCAAGTGGTAATATTAAGCAAAAAGGATCAACAAAAAGGGATGCCAACGGCACGCGGTGTTCCCAAGCGGTCCCCCATCCAAGTACTAACCGCGCCCGATGCTGCTTAACTTCGGTGATCGGACGAGAACCGGTGTATTCAGCATGGTATGGTCGTTGGCGAGAGACTTCAAAGTTCATTTTGAGTCCATGGCAAAGCTCTTCATGTCTTTTCCCTTGCAAATTTAAGAAATGTTGCAGAAAATGTAATTTAATCAGAAGTTGGTGGATCTGCTAGTTCACTATTTCAATTTCCTTCAGAGAAATTATTTAAAATAAATTCAAGTGGTAATATTAAGCAAAAAGGATCAACAAAAAGGGATGCCAACGGCACGCGGTGTTCCCAAGCGGTCCCCCATCCAAGTACTAACCGCGCCCGATGCTGCTTAACTTCGGTGATCGGACGAGAACCGGTGTATTCAGCATGGTATGGTCGTTGGCGAGAGACTTCAAAGTTCATTTTGAGTCCATGGCAAAGCTCTTCATGCCATTTCCCTTGCAAATTTAAGAAATGTTGCAGAAAATGTAATTTAATCAGAAGTTGGTGGATCTGCTAAACCACTATTTCAATTTCCTTCAGAGAAATTATTTAAAATAAATTCAAGTGGTAATATTAAGCAAAAAGGATCAAAGATCGTTGGCGAGAGACTTCAAAGTTCATATTGAATCCATGGCAAAGCCCTTCATGCCTTTTGCCTTTAAGAAATTTTGCAGAAAATGTAATTTAATTAGAAGTTGGTGGATCTGCTAGATCACAATTTCAATTTCCTTCAGAGAAATTATTTAAAATAAATTCAAGTGGTAATATTAAGCAAAAAGGATCAACAAAAAGGGATGCCAACGGCACGCGGTGTTCCCAAGCGGTCCCCCATCCAAGTACTAACCGCGCCCGATGCTGCTTAACTTCGGTGATCGGACGAGAACCGGTGTATTCAGCATGGTATGGTCGTTGGCGAGAGACTTCAAAGTTCATTTTGAGTCCATGGCAAAGCTCTTCATGTCTTTTCCCTTGCAAATTTAAGAAATGTTGCAGAAAATGTAATTTAATCAGAAGTTGGTGGATCTGCTAGTTCACTATTTCAATTTCCTTCAGAGAAATTATTTAAAATAAATTCAAGTGGTAATATTAAGCAAAAAGGATCAACAAAAAGGGATGCCAACGGCACGCGGTGTTCCCAAGCGGTCCCCCATCCAAGTACTAACCGCGCCCGATGCTGCTTAACTTCGGTGATCGGACGAGAACCGGTGTATTCAGCATGGTATGGTCGTTGGCGAGAGACTTCAAAGTTCATTTTGAGTCCATGGCAAAGCTCTTCATGTCTTTTCCCTTGCAAATTTAAGAAATGTTGCAGAAAATGTAATTTAATTAGAAGTTGGTGGATCTGCTAGTTCACTATTTCAATTTCCTTCAGAGAAATTATTTAAAATAAATTCAAGTGGTAATATTAAGCAAAAAGGATCAAAGATCGTTGGCGAGAGACTTCAAAGTTCATATTGAATCCATGGCAAAGCCCTTCATGCCTTTTGCCTTTAAGAAATTTTGCAGAAAATGTAATTTAATTAGAAGTTGGTGGATCTGCTAGATCACAATTTCAATTTCCTTCAGAGAAATTATTTAAAATAAATTCAAGTGGTAATATTAAGCAAAAAGGATCAACAAAAAGGGATGCCAACGGCACGCGGTGTTCCCAAGCGGTCCCCCATCCAAGTACTAACCGCGCCCGATGCTGCTTAACTTCGGTGATCGGACGAGAACCGGTGTATTCAGCATGGTATGGTCGTTGGCGAGAGACTTCAAAGTTCATTTTGAGTCCATGGCAAAGCTCTTCATGCCATTTCCCTTGCAAATTTAAGAAATGTTGCAGAAAATGTAATTTAATCAGAAGTTGGTGGATCTGCTAGTTCACAATTTCAATTTCCTTCAGAGAAATTATTTAAAATAAATTAAAGTGGTAATATTAAGCAAAAAGGATCAAAGATCGTTGGCGAGAGACTTCAAAGTTCATTTTGAGTCCATGGCAAAGCTCTTCATGCCATTTCCCTTGCAAATTTAAGAAATGTTGCAGAAAATGTAATTTAATCAGAAGTTGGTGGATCTGCTAAACCACTATTTCAATTTCCTTCAGAGAAATTATTTAAAATAAATTAAAGTGGTAATATTAAGCAAAAAGGATCAACAAAAAGGGATGCCAACGGCACGCGGTGTTCCCAAGCGGTCCCCCATCCAAGTACTAACCGCGCCCGATGCTGCTTAACTTCGGTGATCGGACGAGAACCGGTGTATTCAGCATGGTATGGTCGTTGGCGAGAGACTTCAAAGTTCATTTTGAGTCCATGGCAAAGCTCTTCATGCCATTTCCCTTGCAAATTTAAGAAATGTTGCAGAAAATGTAATTTAATCAGAAGTTGGTGGATCTGCTAAACCACTATTTCAATTTCCTTCAGAGAAATTATTTAAAATAAATTAAAGTGGTAATATTAAGCAAAAAGGATCAAAGATCGTTGGCGAGAGACTTCAAAGTTCATTTTGGGTCCATGGCAAAGTTCTTCATGCCATTTCCCTTGCAAATTTAAGAAATATTGCAGAAAATGTAATTTAATCAGAAGTTGGTGGATCTGCTAGTTCACTATTTCAATTTCCTTCAGAGAAATTATTTAAAATAAATTCAAGTGGTAATATTAAGCAAAAAGGATCAACAAAAAGGGATGCCAACGGCACGCGGTGTTCCCAAGCGGTCCCCCATCCAAGTACTAACCGCGCCCGATGCTGCTTAACTTCGGTGATCGGACGAGAACCGGTGTATTCAGCATGGTATGGTCGTTGGCGAGAGACTTCAAAGTTCATTTTGAGTCCATGGCAAAGCTCTTCATGCCATTTCCTTTGCAAATTTAAGAAATGTTGCAGAAAATGTAATTTAATCAGAAGTTGGTGGATCTGCTAAACCACTATTTCAATTTCCTTCAGAGAAATTATTTAAAATAAATTCAAGTGGTAATATTAAGCAAAAAGGATCAAAGATCGTTGGCGAGAGACTTCAATGTTCATATTGAATCCATGGCAAAGCCCTTCATGCCTTTTGCCTTTAAGAAATTTTGCAGAAAATGTAATTTAATTAGAAGTTGGTGGATCTGCTAGATCACAATTTCAATTTCCTTCAGAGAAATTATTTAAAATAAATTCAAGTGGTAATATTAAGCAAAAAGGATCAACAAAAAGGGATGCCAACGGCACGCGGTGTTCCCAAGCGGTCCCCCATCCAAGTACTAACCGCGCCCGATGCTGCTTAACTTCGGTGATCGGACGAGAACCGGTGTATTCAGCATGGTATGGTCGTTGGCGAGAGACTTCAAAGTTCATTTTGAGTCCATGGCAAAGCTCTTCATGTCTTTTCCCTTGCAAATTTAAGAAATGTTGCAGAAAATGTAATTTAATCAGAAGTTGGTGGATCTGCTAGTTCACTATTTCAATTTCCTTCAGAGAAATTATTTAAAATAAATTCAAGTGGTAATATTAAGCAAAAAGGATCAACAAAAAGGGATGCCAACGGCACGCGGTGTTCCCAAGCGGTCCCCCATCCAAGTACTAACCGCGCCCGATGCTGCTTAACTTCGGTGATCGGACGAGAACCGGTGTATTCAGCATGGTATGGTCGTTGGCGAGAGACTTCAAAGTTCATTTTGAGTCCATGGCAAAGCTCTTCATGCCATTTCCCTTGCAAATTTAAGAAATGTTGCAGAAAATGTAATTTAATCAGAAGTTGGTGGATCTGCTAAACCACTATTTCAATTTCCTTCAGAGAAATTATTTAAAATAAATTCAAGTGGTAATATTAAGCAAAAAGGATCAAAGATCGTTGGCGAGAGACTTCAAAGTTCATATTGAATCCATGGCAAAGCCCTTCATGCCTTTTGCCTTTAAGAAATTTTGCAGAAAATGTAATTTAATCAGAAGTTGGTGGATCTGCTAGATCACAATTTCAATTTCCTTCAGAGAAATTATTTAAAATAAATTCAAGTGGTAATATTAAGCAAAAAGGATCAACAAAAAGGGATGCCAACGGCACGCGGTGTTCCCAAGCGGTCCCCCATCCAAGTACTAACCGCGCCCGATGCTGCTTAACTTCGGTGATCGGACGAGAACCGGTGTATTCAGCATGGTATGGTCGTTGGCGAGAGACTTCAAAGTTCATTTTGAGTCCATGGCAAAGCTCTTCATGTCTTTTCCCTTGCAAATTTAAGAAATGTTGCAGAAAATGTAATTTAATTAGAAGTTGGTGGATCTGCTAAACCACTATTTCAATTTCCTTCAGAGAAATTATTTAAAATAAATTCAAGTGGTAATATTAAGCAAAAAGGATCAAAGATCGTTGGCGAGAGACTTCAAAGTTCATATTGAATCCATGGCAAAGCCCTTCATGCCTTTTGCCTTTAAGAAATTTTGCAGAAAATGTAATTTAATTAGAAGTTGGTGGATCTGCTAGATCACAATTTCAATTTCCTTCAGAGAAATTATTTAAAATAAATTCAAGTGGTAATATTAAGCAAAAAGGATCAACAAAAAGGGATGCCAACGGCACGCGGTGTTCCCAAGCGGTCCCCCATCCAAGTACTAACCGCGCCCGATGCTGCTTAACTTCGGTGATCGGACGAGAACCGGTGTATTCAGCATGGTATGGTCGTTGGCGAGAGACTTCAAAGTTCATTTTGAGTCCATGGCAAAGCTCTTCATGCCATTTCCTTTGCAAATTTAAGAAATGTTGCAGAAAATGTAATTTAATCAGAAGTTGGTGGATCTGCTAAACCACTATTTCAATTTCCTTCAGAGAAATTATTTAAAATAAATTCAAGTGGTAATATTAAGCAAAAAGGATCAAAGATCGTTGGCGAGAGACTTCAAAGTTCATATTGAATCCATGGCAAAGCCCTTCATACCTTTTGCCTTTAAGAAATTTTGCAGAAAATGTAATTTAATTAGAAGTTGAT
>NW_026604789.1:0-11000 GCF_024763615.1 Phlebotomus papatasi
CTTCATGAAAAAATGCAAAGAATTTGTTTGAATTTCGATTGAATTAAATTGGCAAAGAAAAGTGAACCTATTCTAGGGGAAGTGTGCCAAATTTCGGCATAGTTGCAAATAATAAGCATCAAAGTCCTAAGTATTCTTGTTACTTCTTTTTCGGAAGTTTTGTTTAAAACCTTGAAAAATAGTAGTTTATTATCTTTATTTTTTTTTAAATTAACACCTCATATATTGAAAAATTAATAATTATGTTGTAGAATACTTTATTGTGCTACCTTTTGCTCATTTATAAAATATTTACATTGTATTTGTTCCAAATTATTGATTTGCTTCAACTTTAATACATTGTTAAGAATATTTGAATTATATTAAGAAATTAAAGGATTAAGAAAAATTAATTAAGCACGAGAAAATATGGTGCTTACTGAAAAAAATTAATAAAAATATGGACATTCCTTTTGGTAATATTCCGGACACTGACTGAGTGGAATTTCGGCCACCTCGTTTGTGACATCTTTGTGTGAAAAACAACGAATCCAAAATTTCAAAACGACATTTGAAGATTAAATACGTAATTTTCATTTAGTTGCTTAGCCGAAGTTACACTCAAAGTGGCCGAAATTTAAAGCTGATCAAAATTTTGTTACAGCTCCTCTATATTTTATATTTAACAAAAGTTTCGCAAAATGTTTTTAAAAATCTTAAGGATGGAGAAAAGTTTCATACACTGAAAGAAATCTGAAAAAGTTAAAATAACATTCAGGAAATGTTAATTTTACCCTGCATTATTGATCCGAAATCGGTGTAAATATTATGCTTTTTAGGTATATTAAGGGTTAAAGTTACTCTTTTTCATGTTAATTTTACAATTAAAAAGGTGTAAAATTAACATTAAAAAATGTTGATATATTTTTACACTTAAAAAGTGTTAAAATTAGGAGGAAAAAAAGTTAATCGCACCCTCTTTTTTCTCAGTGTAGCAGTAATTGAAATTACGTTTTAAAATATTTTTACTGTTCAAAAATAGAGACAAAGAAGAAATGAAGATGATTTTTAGATAAGACTTCAAGTTAAAAATGCCGTGCCTTCTGCTTCTGATAGTTAATATTGAAAGTGATTGAACAGAATTCTGTTCGCTTGGTACGTAATCCCAAGAATTGTGTTTATGCACAGAGAGCGACAATCAGAACAAGTGATTCCCAACCACAATTTTAACCCAAGTAGAGACCGGAAAAAATCCTGTCTCCACCCGGGATCGAACTGGGGTCTTTTCGCTGTCTAGGCGAATGCTCTACCAACTGAGCTATGGGGACACACTGGCTCTGACTGTCTTTTTGCCACTGATCTTGATTAATTGCCAACGTGCACTTCAACTCGTTTTCGACTCGTACCACAAGTCTTGCCAACGGTATCATGCGTACAATTAAACCAGCAGCCCATGTTTTCCATGGATAATTAATTTATTTTGAAAGTGATTGAACAGAATTCTGTTCGCTTGGTACGTAATCCCAAGAATTGTGTTTATGCACAGAGAGCGACAATCAGAACAAGTGATTCCCAACCACAATTTTAACCCAAGTAGAGACCGGAAAAAATCCTGTCTCCACCCGGGATCGAACTGGGGTCTTTTCGCTGTCTAGGCGAATGCTCTACCAACTGAGCTATGGGGACACACTGGCTCTGACTGTCTTTTTGCCACTGATCTTGATTAATTGCCAACGTGCACTTCAACTCGTTTTCGACTCGTACCACAAGTCTTGCCAACGGTATCATGCGTACAATTAAACCAGCAGCCCATGTTTTCCATGGATAATTAATTTATTTTGAAAGTGATTGAACAGAATTCTGTTCGCTTGGTACGTAATCCCAAGAATTGTGTTTATGCACAGAGAGCGACAATCAGAACAAGTGATTCCCAACCACAATTTTAACCCAAGTAGAGACCGGAAAAAATCCTGTCTCCACCCGGGATCGAACTGGGGTCTTTTCGCTGTCTAGGCGAATGCTCTACCAACTGAGCTATGGGGACACACTGGCTCTGACTGTCTTTTTGCCACTGATCTTGATTAATTGCCAACGTGCACTTCAACTCGTTTTCGACTCGTACCACAAGTCTTGCCAACGGTATCATGCGTACAATTAAACCAGCAGCCCATGTTTTCCATGGATAATTAATTTATTTTGAAAGTGATTGAACAGAATTCTGTTCGCTTGGTACGTAATCCCAAGAATTGTGTTTATGCACAGAGAGCGACAATCAGAACAAGTGATTCCCAACCACAATTTTAACCCAAGTAGAGACCGGAAAAAATCCTGTCTCCACCCGGGATCGAACTGGGGTCTTTTCGCTGTCTAGGCGAATGCTCTACCAACTGAGCTATGGGGACACACTGGCTCTGACTGTCTTTTTGCCACTGATCTTGATTAATTGCCAACGTGCACTTCAACTCGTTTTCGACTCGTACCACAAGTCTTGCCAACGGTATCATGCGTACAATTAAACCAGCAGCCCATGTTTTCCATGGATAATTAATTTATTTTGAAAGTGATTGAACAGAATTCTGTTCGCTTGGTACGTAATCCCAAGAATTGTGTTTATGCACAGAGAGCGACAATCAGAACAAGTGATTCCCAACCACAATTTTAACCCAAGTAGAGACCGGAAAAAATCCTGTCTCCACCCGGGATCGAACTGGGGTCTTTTCGCTGTCTAGGCGAATGCTCTACCAACTGAGCTATGGGGACACACTGGCTCTGACTGTCTTTTTGCCACTGATCTTGATTAATTGCCAACGTGCACTTCAACTCGTTTTCGACTCGTACCACAAGTCTTGCCAACGGTATCATGCGTACAATTAAACCAGCAGCCCATGTTTTCCATGGATAATTAATTTATTTTGAAAGTGATTGAACAGAATTCTGTTCGCTTGGTACGTAATCCCAAGAATTGTGTTTATGCACAGAGAGCGACAATCAGAACAAGTGATTCCCAACCACAATTTTAACCCAAGTAGAGACCGGAAAAAATCCTGTCTCCACCCGGGATCGAACTGGGGTCTTTTCGCTGTCTAGGCGAATGCTCTACCAACTGAGCTATGGGGACACACTGGCTCTGACTGTCTTTTTGCCACTGATCTTGATTAATTGCCAACGTGCACTTCAACTCGTTTTCGACTCGTACCACAAGTCTTGCCAACGGTATCATGCGTACAATTAAACCAGCAGCCCATGTTTTCCATGGATAATTAATTTATTTTGAAAGTGATTGAACAGAATTCTGTTCGCTTGGTACGTAATCCCAAGAATTGTGTTTATGCACAGAGAGCGACAATCAGAACAAGTGATTCCCAACCACAATTTTAACCCAAGTAGAGACCGGAAAAAATCCTGTCTCCACCCGGGATCGAACTGGGGTCTTTTCGCTGTCTAGGCGAATGCTCTACCAACTGAGCTATGGGGACACACTGGCTCTGACTGTCTTTTTGCCACTGATCTTGATTAATTGCCAACGTGCACTTCAACTCGTTTTCGACTCGTACCACAAGTCTTGCCAACGGTATCATGCGTACAATTAAACCAGCAGCCCATGTTTTCCATGGATAATTAATTTATTTTGAAAGTGATTGAACAGAATTCTGTTCGCTTGGTACGTAATCCCAAGAATTGTGTTTATGCACAGAGAGCGACAATCAGAACAAGTGATTCCCAACCACAATTTTAACCCAAGTAGAGACCGGAAAAAATCCTGTCTCCACCCGGGATCGAACTGGGGTCTTTTCGCTGTCTAGGCGAATGCTCTACCAACTGAGCTATGGGGACACACTGGCTCTGACTGTCTTTTTGCCACTGATCTTGATTAATTGCCAACGTGCACTTCAACTCGTTTTCGACTCGTACCACAAGTCTTGCCAACGGTATCATGCGTACAATTAAACCAGCAGCCCATGTTTTCCATGGATAATTAATTTATTTTGAAAGTGATTGAACAGAATTCTGTTCGCTTGGTACGTAATCCCAAGAATTGTGTTTATGCACAGAGAGCGACAATCAGAACAAGTGATTCCCAACCACAATTTTAACCCAAGTAGAGACCGGAAAAAATCCTGTCTCCACCCGGGATCGAACTGGGGTCTTTTCGCTGTCTAGGCGAATGCTCTACCAACTGAGCTATGGGGACACACTGGCTCTGACTGTCTTTTTGCCACTGATCTTGATTAATTGCCAACGTGCACTTCAACTCGTTTTCGACTCGTACCACAAGTCTTGCCAACGGTATCATGCGTACAATTAAACCAGCAGCCCATGTTTTCCATGGATAATTAATTTATTTTGAAAGTGATTGAACAGAATTCTGTTCGCTTGGTACGTAATCCCAAGAATTGTGTTTATGCACAGAGAGCGACAATCAGAACAAGTGATTCCCAACCACAATTTTAACCCAAGTAGAGACCGGAAAAAATCCTGTCTCCACCCGGGATCGAACTGGGGTCTTTTCGCTGTCTAGGCGAATGCTCTACCAACTGAGCTATGGGGACACACTGGCTCTGACTGTCTTTTTGCCACTGATCTTGATTAATTGCCAACGTGCACTTCAACTCGTTTTCGACTCGTACCACAAGTCTTGCCAACGGTATCATGCGTACAATTAAACCAGCAGCCCATGTTTTCCATGGATAATTAATTTATTTTGAAAGTGATTGAACAGAATTCTGTTCGCTTGGTACGTAATCCCAAGAATTGTGTTTATGCACAGAGAGCGACAATCAGAACAAGTGATTCCCAACCACAATTTTAACCCAAGTAGAGACCGGAAAAAATCCTGTCTCCACCCGGGATCGAACTGGGGTCTTTTCGCTGTCTAGGCGAATGCTCTACCAACTGAGCTATGGGGACACACTGGCTCTGACTGTCTTTTTGCCACTGATCTTGATTAATTGCCAACGTGCACTTCAACTCGTTTTCGACTCGTACCACAAGTCTTGCCAACGGTATCATGCGTACAATTAAACCAGCAGCCCATGTTTTCCATGGATAATTAATTTATTTTGAAAGTGATTGAACAGAATTCTGTTCGCTTGGTACGTAATCCCAAGAATTGTGTTTATGCACAGAGAGCGACAATCAGAACAAGTGATTCCCAACCACAATTTTAACCCAAGTAGAGACCGGAAAAAATCCTGTCTCCACCCGGGATCGAACTGGGGTCTTTTCGCTGTCTAGGCGAATGCTCTACCAACTGAGCTATGGGGACACACTGGCTCTGACTGTCTTTTTGCCACTGATCTTGATTAATTGCCAACGTGCACTTCAACTCGTTTTCGACTCGTACCACAAGTCTTGCCAACGGTATCATGCGTACAATTAAACCAGCAGCCCATGTTTTCCATGGATAATTAATTTATTTTGAAAGTGATTGAACAGAATTCTGTTCGCTTGGTACGTAATCCCAAGAATTGTGTTTATGCACAGAGAGCGACAATCAGAACAAGTGATTCCCAACCACAATTTTAACCCAAGTAGAGACCGGAAAAAATCCTGTCTCCACCCGGGATCGAACTGGGGTCTTTTCGCTGTCTAGGCGAATGCTCTACCAACTGAGCTATGGGGACACACTGGCTCTGACTGTCTTTTTGCCACTGATCTTGATTAATTGCCAACGTGCACTTCAACTCGTTTTCGACTCGTACCACAAGTCTTGCCAACGGTATCATGCGTACAATTAAACCAGCAGCCCATGTTTTCCATGGATAATTAATTTATTTTGAAAGTGATTGAACAGAATTCTGTTCGCTTGGTACGTAATCCCAAGAATTGTGTTTATGCACAGAGAGCGACAATCAGAACAAGTGATTCCCAACCACAATTTTAACCCAAGTAGAGACCGGAAAAAATCCTGTCTCCACCCGGGATCGAACTGGGGTCTTTTCGCTGTCTAGGCGAATGCTCTACCAACTGAGCTATGGGGACACACTGGCTCTGACTGTCTTTTTGCCACTGATCTTGATTAATTGCCAACGTGCACTTCAACTCGTTTTCGACTCGTACCACAAGTCTTGCCAACGGTATCATGCGTACAATTAAACCAGCAGCCCATGTTTTCCATGGATAATTAATTTATTTTGAAAGTGATTGAACAGAATTCTGTTCGCTTGGTACGTAATCCCAAGAATTGTGTTTATGCACAGAGAGCGACAATCAGAACAAGTGATTCCCAACCACAATTTTAACCCAAGTAGAGACCGGAAAAAATCCTGTCTCCACCCGGGATCGAACTGGGGTCTTTTCGCTGTCTAGGCGAATGCTCTACCAACTGAGCTATGGGGACACACTGGCTCTGACTGTCTTTTTGCCACTGATCTTGATTAATTGCCAACGTGCACTTCAACTCGTTTTCGACTCGTACCACAAGTCTTGCCAACGGTATCATGCGTACAATTAAACCAGCAGCCCATGTTTTCCATGGATAATTAATTTATTTTGAAAGTGATTGAACAGAATTCTGTTCGCTTGGTACGTAATCCCAAGAATTGTGTTTATGCACAGAGAGCGACAATCAGAACAAGTGATTCCCAACCACAATTTTAACCCAAGTAGAGACCGGAAAAAATCCTGTCTCCACCCGGGATCGAACTGGGGTCTTTTCTCTGTCTAGGCGAATGCTCTACCAACTGAGCTATGGGGACACACTGGCTCTGACTGTCTTTTTGCCACTGATCTTGATTAATTGCCAACGTGCACTTCAACTCGTTTTCGACTCGTACCACAAGTCTTGCCAACGGTATCATGCGTACAATTAAACCAGCAGCCCATGTTTTCCATGGATAATTAATTTATTTTGAAAGTGATTGAACAGAATTCTGTTCGCTTGGTACGTAATCCCAAGAATTGTGTTTATGCACAGAGAGCGACAATCAGAACAAGTGATTCCCAACCACAATTTTAACCCAAGTAGAGACCGGAAAAAATCCTGTCTCCACCCGGGATCGAACTGGGGTCTTTTCGCTGTCTAGGCGAATGCTCTACCAACTGAGCTATGGGGACACACTGGCTCTGACTGTCTTTTTGCCACTGATCTTGATTAATTGCCAACGTGCACTTCAACTCGTTTTCGACTCGTACCACAAGTCTTGCCAACGGTATCATACGTACAATTAAACCAGCAGCCCATGTTTTCCATGGATAATTAATTTATTTTGAAAGTGATTGAACAGAATTCTGTTCGCTTGGTACGTAATCCCAAGAATTGTGTTTATGCACAGAGAGCGACAATCAGAACAAGTGATTCCCAACCACAATTTTAACCCAAGTAGAGACCGGAAAAAATCCTGTCTCCACCCGGGATCGAACTGGGGTCTTTTCGCTGTCTAGGCGAATGCTCTACCAACTGAGCTATGGGGACACACTGGCTCTGACTGTCTTTTTGCCACTGATCTTGATTAATTGCCAACGTGCACTACAACTCGTTTTCGACTCGTACCACAAGTCTTGCCAACGGTATATCTATAAAAACGGTATATATAAAAAAAATATCTTCTCTAGCTACAAATCGATTCCAAAACAATTTGTTCCAAGGAAAACTTGTTCCAATATTTTGGTCAGTGTCCAAAAGTTTTTACCGTGTAGGGGACCACCGAACATGGGGTAGCACGGAACATTAATTTTTTTCATTTCTAAACTAATCAATTTAATCAGTAGTAAACTAGACCAAAAAGCTTTGCAGAAAGATAACACTGTGCAACGATGATTTTGTCGCCGGGTTCTCATGCTACTTTTTCTATTGCTAGGGTCAAATGATTTACGAAAATACTTATCATTTTGATTTCATTTGGATTTTGCGACTGGTATTTACGAAAAACGGTTTTTTCCGTTTTTTGATACTTGGGTGCCTATATCTCCGAATCTACTGAACCGATTTATTTCTCACTAAGGAATAATTTGTTCTCCTTTAGATGCCCGATAAATCCTCTGAACAGATGAAGTTCGTACAACCGACACCAGGGGCGCTGTAGTCCCATAAATGTCAGAAAACATGTAAAAATCGAAATTTGTAGCAACTTTGATCAAGAATATCTCGAAAACTAAAACTGTTCTTAACAATCTTATTTATGGGTTTGATAGAGAATTTTATTAGCTACATTTTTGTTCATATACAACTTTTTGCTCAGATTATTTTTTAGCCTCGAAATAGAGGTTCAAACGAAAAATGAGCACCCAGCCAACTAGAGAAAACCCTCATTATTTCACACATTTTGACTTTTTCTTTTCAAGTTGAGGTAAATCCAGGATATTTTCATACTTTTTCTAAATTGCATAAGTTTAATAAATATATACATATTTTTTCTTTTACATCGGAAAATTTCTTAGCCCAAGATACACAGTCTCAAAGATGGCGTGACGCGCTTCATATTTCACTTGTGATTTTTGACAAAAATTTTAAAGTGCTCTATTTCGGGAAGAGGCCAAGATATTTTTTGCTATTTTTTTTTTAAATCTGACATGTAATTTTATTCTCTTTAAAGGCGTCTCCAAACTTTCCCCTATCATTGTAGGAAGCAACGTCAAAATAAAAAAAAGGCAATTTGTTTATGAAAATTGATTCTAGTGTATAGACACCATAAATCGACATACTTTTGATTTTTTTTTAAATTAAAAAGTATATTATTAACATTAAAAACTACATTCCCTCAAAGAAAGAGGGTCCACTTTTTTGTTGAACTACTTAATTTTTTTTTTTTGGAAATTCCCCAAAACAATTGAGTAGTTAAACTCAAAAATGGATAGACTTCTTTTCAGGGAGTATAGCACCACAATAGTATTTACCAAAAGGAAAAATATTGAAACTTTTGGATTTGGTATTTAAAAGAAAAAAAAAGTTCAAATTTTTTTTTTGGTAAAAACAAAAGTTTTTCACATTTTTAGTACATATACGCTATTTTTTTTAAAAATGTTTTAGACTTTGATCACTTTACTTTTCGAAAAAAATACAGTACGACTCCAATAGAGTCAACACATGTCATGTCTGCAATATTCTAAGTTATTTTTCTTGTTGAAGTTACTATTTCACTCATTCAAAATTGACTCAGATTGTTACTCGACAAAAGTAGTTTAAAAGTTTGACATTAAATTTGAAATTTTACATATTTTTACATATTTTTCACTGTGTTTGAAATTTTTAGGAATTAATACTATCAGAGTCGTACTGGACTTTTTATTTATATATTTCGCAATAAAAGTCTAAAACATTTTCAAAATAGAGTATATGTGCCAAATATATGTTAAAGTTTTGTTTTTGACAAAAAAAAATTTTTTGGACTCTTTTTTTTAAATACCAAATCCAAAAGTTTCAATATTTTTCCTTTTGGTAAATACTATTGTGGTGCTATACTCCCTGAAAAGAAGTCTATCCATTTTTGAGTTTAACTACTCAATTGTTTTGGGGAATTTCCAAAAAAAAAAAATTAAGTAGTTCAACAAAAAAGTGGACCCTCTTTCTTTGAGGGAATGTAGTTTTTATGTTAATAATATACTTTTTAATTTAAAAAAAATCAAAAGTATGTCGATTTATGGTGTCTATACACTAGAATCAATTTTCATAAACAAATTGCCTTTTTTTTATTTTGACGTTGCTTCCTACAATGATAGGGGAAAGTTTGGAGACGCCTTTAAAGAGAATAAAATTACATGTCAGATTTAAAAAAAAAATAGCAAAAAATATCTTGGCCTCTTCCCGAAATAGAGCACTTTAAAATTTTTGTCAAAAATCACAAGTGAAATATGAAGCGCGTCACGCCATCTTTGAGACTGTGTATCTTGGGCTAAGAAATTTTCCGATGTAAAAGAAAAAATATGTATATATTTATTAAACTTATGCAATTTAGAAAAAGTATGAAAATATCCTGGATTTACCTCAACTTGAAAAGAAAAAGTCAAAATGTGTGAAATAATGAGGGTTTTCTCTAGTTGGCTGGGTGCTCATTTTTCGTTTGAACCTCTATTTCGAGGCTAAAAAATAATCTGAGCAAAAAGTTGTATATGAACAAAAATGTAGCTAATAAAATTCTCTATCAAACCCATAAATAAGATTGTTAAGAACAGTTTTAGTTTTCGAGATATTCTTGATCAAAGTTGCTACAAATTTCGATTTTTACATGTTTTCTGACATTTATGAGACTACAGCGCCCCTGGTGTCGGTTGTACGAACTTCATCTGTTCAGAGGATTTATCGGGCATCTAAAGGAGAACAAATTATTCCTTAGTGAGAAATAAATCGGTTCAGTAGATTCGGAGATATAGGCACCCAAGTATCAAAAAACGGAAAAAACCGTTTTTCGTAAATACCAGTCGCAAAATCCAAATGAAATCAAAATGATAAGTATTTTCGTAAATCATTTGACCCTAGCAATAGAAAAAGTAGCATGAGAACCCGGCGACAAAAAAAAAGTTTGAAATTGTTGCACAGTGTTATTAATATTAAGAAAAGCAGGAAAGAGAGCTATATAGTTTTCGAAATTCAAATGGAATATCACGTGTGTTAGAAAGAGTACACTCTAGTGAATTAATACGATGAGTAAGATATTACTGTTCGTATTAATAGTTTTCTGAATCGTCTGAAACATATTAATTCTAGCACTTCGTGCACTTTTCGATTGTCTATGGTCTTGGTGTTATGCAAAACAGAGTGCAATGGATGATGATATAGTAAATTTGTGGGCTCTAGCTGTGATTGGAGTGGGAGTATACGCCTTCTGTGTAAGTTGCAGAATTCTTCAATCACCATCTTCTCCATTTCAATAGTCCACGCTACTTTTTCCATTTTTGTTTGACAGATTACTTGGAGAAAAAAACCTACACGTGCCAACTGTGATTCGGTCAGTTTTCGAGCTATGTAGTGCTGCCAACTTTGTACGCAGAGGGGAAATGCTAGAGAGAGGCAAGATAAAACAATTGCTATCTTTTTTTTGCCATTCTCGCAGTTCAGAAAGTATTAATCTTAATATTAGTCTTAT
>NW_026604790.1:0-10947 GCF_024763615.1 Phlebotomus papatasi
AAAAGCTCTCAAAAAAGCCCAGTTTTTAATATGAACATCTCGTTGACATTTGTTTTGATTTAACTTCTGGATAAAAATTCATAAAAACATCCGAAACCTTTATGAAACCACTGCTAAGGGATATCTTTAATCCTTTGGTACGCAAATTGAAGCAGGGAAAGAGATAATGAGGGGTAATTGAATTGATAGATAGATAGATAGCCAACAAGCCTTTTAGTGTTGAAGCTTAAAAAATCAAATAATAATCGAGCATTAGGTACTCAACTCTTATGACAGAGCTATATTTTTATTAAAAAAGACAAAAAACAAATAAATTTTAAAATAAGATAAGTGATGTACAGATGACTTTTTCTTTGTCTGCTCGAATTTAACTTTTTATCTCTTATCTCTAAGGTCAAACGAAACGTGTTTTAACAAAAGAACTTTTTTTTGTTAATATTTCCATGAGTTCTAGATTTTTGTTTGTATACTTCGATATCTGGATCTTAGAAATTTTCTACAAGATCGAGAAAAACATGTAAAATAAAGTGTTCTACTGTTGTTTTGCAAACATGTTCTTGACATTTATATGAGAGAGAATGAGATAGAGATCTAGTTATCTCGCTCACACATATAGAAAATTTTGAAAACATGTTTACAAACAAATTATGCGCTGGGCATAAATATCACAATAATCGATTAAATTATTAAAGAATCAAAGACCTTTTATTTGTATCTTTTATGGCGCTGGCACATCTTTTAGATCAGGAAAATTTCATAGTCAAAATTTATATCGCTTTCTTTCTTTAAGATTTTGCATATAGTTATCCTACTCTTTCGCACTCTTCTTCTTTTTTTGAACATCACATCAGATTTATTTTAATAGATTAAATTTAGTTCAGTCCAATTTTGAGACCGAAAGAGTAGGATAGACTTAGGGTAAGTATGCCAAATATCCGCATAGTTGCATATAAGCACCGAAGTCACCATATTGATATTTCTGTTACTTCCTTTCCGGGAAGGTTGTGTGGAACCTTGAAAACTAGTTTATCATCTTTGTTTTCTTTAAATCACTTCATAAAATATTGAAATATTACTAATAATATGGACATTGCTATTCCATATGGACATTGCAGTATTCCGGCCACTTTGAATGAAATTCCGGCCACCTTTTTTCTGACCACCTTTTGTGACGCAATGGATAGAAAATTTCAAAACGTCAAACGGAACGAGTTTAATATTTAGTTTAATACGTTTATATAACCCATAAGCCCAGAGATCTTCCGTGTAATTTGTCCTAAAGACCTGAAGAGTAGCTTCTCAAATTTACGCGCAGATTACCGTAGAAATTTGCGCTTCCTGAATGTTTTTTTTTTCTCTGGACTCAGAAGTTGAAAAAAAAGTAAAATGAATAAGAAATTTAGGAAAGCAAAAGATGTTGCCGGAATAGGCAACACTACCTCACCGGAGAGACGCTCACAAAGTATATACTTTTTTTACGCGAAATACAGGATCCAGCTGGGAAATTTTATCTGAAATTTAAAGATTGATTCACTATTAACATAAACAAAAACAATCTCTAATAAAAACTAATCAATTTTCATGAAAAACACCGAAAGAAAACCTGCACTTCACCACAAATCGGAAGACTGCTAGAAACACAATCGATCTGTCACATTTTTTGTAAGACTCTTTTCACATTGAGGTTTTACACACGGCTCTTCGTTATCCGGCACTTCGTTATCCGGGTGACAGCCGCCAAACGCTGGCGGTTGTTGTATTCAAAAGGATTTTTTTTACGAAGAATGCAGTTTGTCCTGAGTGAATTAATGTATCAAAGTTTTTGACACACAATCGTGCTAGAAAATGAAACATAAACACACCACAAAGAAAATTCTGTTGTTTTTCGACAGAAAACAAATTCCCACAGCAGAAAATATGAAAAACGTTGACCAGATTAAAAAAAACCAAAATGTCATTTTGTCTCCAGGTCAGCCGGATAACGAAGAGTCGAGTGTACAACGCAATTTAAATTCAAATTATACCTAAAATTTAACGGTCTTTGTGTTAATACATCCTAAAATGAATAAATATTTAAAAGGAAGATGAATTCATTGACTATTCGAAGATTACATACATAATTTTCTTTAATTTATTTCCATGGCCGAAATTACACTCAAAGTGGCCGAAATTAGAAGCTGGCCGAAATTTGGCACACTTCCCCTATGCAATTATTTTGAGAAAGAACAGGATGCGAATTTTTATATTTTGAAATTTTACCGATCTAAAAGGTGTGCCGAAGGCATTAGGATTAAAATTCATTTAATAGAATTGAAATTATGATCAATTGTGTATCAAAAAGTAAAGAAAAAAGTTTTGCTTGTATTTGGTGACAAGTGCAAATTGTAGAAATTGAATAGACTAAAATCAAGACGAAATAAAATCGTGATAAGAACACAAGTAAGATAAAGTTAACATTTGCTACATTGAATTATAGATGGTAAAAAGGTAAAAGGGTATTGGAAAATCCGGAAATCTTGCATAATTCTTTGAAGATTTATGGAACATGGCGCACAGCAATAAATAAACAAATAGTTCTCAAAAACAAAAGAATATCGAGATTGTCCTATAAAATATTTAAACATGTGTTTAAATATTTACTGTGTGGAAGAAGTTTGTTTCAACACAATTTTGAGCTCTCTGAAAAACTAAAAAAAAATAAACTTGATTAAACAGAGACGGAATAAAAAACGACAAGAATTTCTATTTAATTTACTTTGAGAATCAACTTTTTTTTTGGCAATTAACGTGGAAATAAATTAATTTTGGGTTGACCCTTATTTTGCGACATTCGAAGAAAACATGTATCGCGGAAAAGTTATAAGTGAGATGATAATACTTTGTTATCAAAATCACACTCATACAGTGATGGTTTGGGTTTTTTTTGCTCTCCAGATCGTACGGTCTGAAGAAAAATGTATAGTTGATAACGATAGGAATTTTTGTGTGGGGAAAATTGAGAGTTTTGAGAGAGATTGAGGAGTATTTTGTGTGTTGGCTTTCTTCAGAGTACGGAGGAGCAGAAGTTGATCTACTCGGGCCAGTTGCTGCACGACACAGTCGTCCTCAAGGATATCCTGAGACAGTATGAGGGCCAGGAGACTCACACAGTACACCTTGTGTTCACCCCGAAGATGAATCCGCGAGACAGTGCTTCAGGAAGTGCAGAAGGTACCAAGAAAACATCCAATCACGACATCCGTACTGCAATGGACAGCGAAGGATTAAGGTGAGTTTATCATTAAATGTTTAATTTTAAATTAAATATTTTATTTCCGTGACACAGCAATAAGATTTATTTTGTCCTAGAAAGTGAGATTATTAACAAACAGATCAATTGGGTTTATCTCAGAGGTTAAGCTCATTAAAATTCTAATTAAAGGTTACAATTTATTAATCTAACAGTGAAGGTGACTTATCATAAACGTGCATTTTATTTTTCCATAACATTTTCTTTGAAAGTTTTTAAAGAGTTTTCGACTGGATAAATTTTATTTCATCAGCTCATGAGCCACATGCAATTTTGTGATTGGCTCAAGATTTGATTCGTCGTTTATATGACGATAACATCAAGTAACTTAATCTACAGAGAAAGCACAATATTATTCTTATTAATTGTCATTTTGTTTTGTTTTATTTAAAATTCAAAGTACATAACATCAATATAAAATAATCTCACATATATAATATTAATTGAAACAAATGTGTGTTTTTTGCAAAAAAAAAAAGAAACACTTGAACTCGTGACTTTAATGATATTCCCAAAAAATAGTTAATTTCGAATTGTTTTGACGTAGAAGTGTCCAAATTTTCCCAAGTGTCTTTCTAATTTCTTAACCCTTTAAGGATGATTGGAACACGGGTGTCCCATAAAGAAAATATTTTTTCCTGACTACCTAAAGTTATTTTTTTCTCATGGTTGTACATAATTGTAAAGTAGAAGGTTTAAGGAATCTAGAATATTTTTTGCAAGTCTCTAGCTATTTGCTATGCAGTAAGTATTTAAGCTCAAAAATGGTGAATTTTTAAATTCTCAAATTCATAATTGATTTTATATATTTTTTATACTTCCAATTTTTTTTAAGCAAAACCCTTTTTGCAATAAAAAAAAAAATTATTCATTGGTATTGTCAGAAAAATTACTTAAATTTTTGGGCTATTTTTGTCCCTATCGTCCATAGAGGCACAAAATACACCGAATCAGACTCTGTTGGACTTTTCAAGGTTAGGTGTAAGACTTATCATTCATTATGTTTCTCAGTTTAATTTTTATTGTTGATTTTCAGTCCGTAGAAAGTGTCTCGTCGTTAAAGGATTAATTTAGATGTTCGTCGGTTCATAACCGATTTAAACTGTTTCAAATTTACGTCAAAATTTTCCTAAAATTATCTTAGAATACTAAAATTTCATATTATATAAAGAGATGACAAAGCGTTCCATCTGAACCGCTTGAACTTACAAAATTGAGATCTTTTTATAAAGGTTTTTTTCTTTAGTTATCTACTGGTTCATTAATTTATTAAATTAACAAAATGGGTGGAAAAGCATCCCGCAGGCTTTGTAAAATGCTCGAATTCGTAACTTAGATACTATAGGGGAGACTGTGGCAAAAAGAAACAAAATGGATATTTTATTTTTTTACAAGCTACTCGAGCGCTTCAAAAATTTCTAATTAACGCAGTTTTATAAAAAATTTACCTCTCTACAACTTTGTGAAAGTAATTTTCCTCTATTTTGTAAGGAAATACGTTTATCGAGCCGATTTCTAAAAGGTAATTTTGTGACTATTCTCAAAAATGCTGGGGCAAATAGTACCAGACATTGGGTATTATCATATTTTGATTCGCTTCATTACGGGCTTCCGTAAATTTGAAAAAATACATAGAGGACATATTTTCATAGAAAATTTATTCATCTACTACACCTTTGTAAAACACCGTTTTCTCTGCGAGTAAAGTGCGAAAACGAGAAAACCGCTTTTCAAGCTATTTTAGAAAAAAAAAAACACACAAAAGACTGCAAATCGTTTGACCAATGCAAACAACAAGCGGCGAGACATGATAATGACGTTTCTTTTCGCCGAGAGACATCAGAAATTGCTTCGCTTTTTTGTTACTTTTTGCTCTATAGCTTTTGTTACTTTTTACCCCAAGTGGCCATTTTTAATAAAAGGATTTATGGAGAAAAGAACTTTTGTGAAATTCTAAAATATATATAGTGGATTCGTATTCAAAAATCCAAATTATTTAGAAAATATTCACCACTGCATCAATTTTAGAAAATAAGTAGGTAATAATAGATATCTTCTGCAAGGAAAATATTTCGAAAATGGGGCTAAAAATTTCGATATTTTTTATTTTCTAAATTCGTTGTTCGAATTCTAAGAAACTTACGACATTGAAGAAGGTCTAGAGAGGCTATCTATAGAAAAATTTTGAGCCGCTATCTTTTTTTTTATCTTGGCAGATGTTGAATTTTGAATTTTTCGATTTGTGACTTTTTGCCCCAGTCTCTTCCACGTAATAAAATTTTAAATATTTTTGTCTCAAACTTGGTAAATACTACAAAACACATTGTCATGTTTTATCTGCGTTTCCTTATAATCTTGTTATTGTTTTTTTATCATAAATAGTTTTTCTTCATCAGCTTTTGTTAGTAATTTATGACTTGCTGAAAATTTACTTGAATTGCGTCATTAAAATCTGTCTTCCACGATGAAATTACTTTTTTTTGCTCCAACTTCAACGTGTGTCTGTGGTGTTCAATTTTACTGCACTTACAATCTTGTGGCCTCGAAAAAATACTTTTAAATGAAACAATTTCCGAAATATTAAATATATTAGAAATTGTCTAAGTAAATATGAAAATGACCTTTAAATATTTTTAAAAAGGGTTTCTCAAGATCAAAGGTTAAATAAGCCGCAGAAAGTGTAATTCACAACCAATTAAGGTTGAATATGGATGTATTACAAAGTTTTGGGATCTCTGATAAGTCTGAAATACAGTAGACTCTCACTCAATCGGCTCTTTTTAAATCGGGCGGAAAATTTTGTTGACAATTTTCACGTTTAATTTAATTTACAAAGGCTTTGACGCTCAATTCTATCACTAAACCGGATGACATTTTGCCCCATATTCCCGATTGAGAGAGAGTCTACTGTAGGTCCAATAATTTATGTATCGGTAATGGATCGTTTTATGAACCGGTAATACATTTTTACAAAATATATAATTTATTACGGTATTTCCGATAATTGTTTAAGTGATTTATAAATGGCTTTAAATCGGTTGTAAACCAGTTAATTTAATAAACAGAAAACGCCTTTTGAATCATTGTCAATAATAGTGTTTTAAGGTCAAACGTAAAACAGCTATAGTTAGCGTATTTCTCAACCGATTGAAGCAAGTTTGGAATTGTTGGAAAGGTCTTGGAATTTATGTCTAGCTACGGTTTTGAAAGTTTAATCAACGATCCAACTAGAATTTCTAGGCACAGTGCAACGTGTATTGACCATATTTGGGCGCGTAGCCGCAGACAGCATATATCGTTTGAGGCTGAAATTTTGCATTTGAATGTTACTGATCATTCTCTTCTTTTCCTTAAATTGGAGGGTAGAGGTTCTGATTCACGGGCGTCTGATAGGAGTTGCAATAGGAGGAGGATCAATTATGAGGACTTTAATGGTAGGCTTAGAGGGGAAACATGGCAGGCCGTCTTCGAAGAGCCTAATGCATCAAGAGCTTTCGACTTATTTCTAGAAGTTTTTTTGAGTTTGATGGATCAGTCTTCTACTTTGTCTCCCTCTATTGGGTCTGACGTCCCTAGACAGCCATGGATTACTGTCCAACTTTGTGGACTGATAAGAAGAAAGAACAGAATTCTGAGACTGAGTAAACGAAAGCCAGAGTGTGGGAGGCTGGCGGCATATGCAAGAAGATTGTCGTGTGATGTGAGGAGGGAGATAGAGAGGAGCAAAAATTCTTATTATAAGAATAAGCTGGATGAGGCCCAGGGTAACATGAGGAAAGTCTGGAGTACTGTTAATGAACTAACAGGGCGAACTGGAAATGTAGAAAATATTGACTCTGTTCGCGATAGTGATGATTGTCCTCTAACGGATCCAAAGGACGTCGCGGAGGAATTCAACAGATATTTTGTCAATGTTCCGCGCAGAATTGCATCGCAAATTGAGTCTCCAGTTAGTGAGTATAGGATTGATTCGTACAATGTGGATTCTCTATTCGTCTCTCCAATTACGGCCATGAATGTATATCGGGAGATTTTCTTATTGCGGCCGCACTCTTCTTGCGGATTCGATGGTATCAACTGCACAGTTTTAAGGAGGGTTGCATGGAATATTATCGATATTTTGAGCCATCTTGTCAATCTGTCCTTCCAAACTGGGATTTTTCCTGATGTGCTGAAGAGAGCTGTGATAGTTCCAATATTTAAGAAGGGTGATAAATCGTCGGTGGAGAATTATCGTCCGATTTCGCTTCTCTCAATCTTCTCCAAACTGTTTGAGAGGCTGATGAAGGTTCAACTTGTGAGTTTTCTGACCAAGTATAAAATTCTTGCGGACTTTCAGTTTGGTTTCAGGGAGGGGGTGGGGTGTGAGCAGGCTCTGGAAGCTTTCCTTGAAAGAGTCTCTAGTAATCTGAATGAGGATAGGAGGGTCTCTGCTCTTTTCCTGGACATCTGCAAGGCTTTCGATACAGTCAATCATGGGCTTTTGCTCAGGAAGCTTCATTCTATTGGTGTTAGGGGTGTAGCGCTTGATTGGTGTAATTCCTACCTTTCTAATAGACAGCAATGTGTGAGGATTGGTTCAGTGTTTAGTAGTTTTCAGCGACTTGAAACTGGTGTTCCGCAGGGATCTGTCTTGGGTCCCATTTTATTTTTAATATATGTGAATGACATTCATGGGGTTGGTTTAAGAGGTGTGCCAACGGCCTATCCGGACGACTTGGCCATTACGTATACTGGGCCTTCAGTTGAGACTCTCGTGGTGGATATGAGTGCGGACTTGGCTGCACTGAAGCTGTGGTTTGATTTCCACGGTATGCTTCTAAGTCCGAAGTCTAAGTTTATGGTATTTTCCTTGAGAGGATCTCCTGTGGTTTCTCCGCTTCGATTGCATTCCGCGAATTGTGGGGTCGACGCTAGTTTAAGCGGTGGCTGCGAGCCTGGCTGTTTTGATCTGGAGAGGGTCTCTGAGTTTAAGTATTTGGGGATTGTGATGGATCAGGCTTTGAGCTGGAGATTCCACATCGATAGTCTGCATGATCATTTGAGGCTATGCATGAGATATTGCTTTAGACTGAGGGAATCCTGTCCCCGTCCGGTGGTTGCATCGTTTTACTTTGCTATGATTCAGTCTAGACTGCAGTATGGAATACCTTTTTGGGGTTGTGCTTACTCCACACATCTTGGGAAGCTAAGCGCCGCTCAGCGGATTGTTATGCGAATAATGTCTTTTAAAAGTAGATTTGAGAGCGCTGCTCCGCTGTTTAGATGTTGGAAGATTATGTCCCTGAGGGCCCTCTATGCGTACAGAACTACGAAGCTTTTCTTTAATAGCTGCGGAGAGAGGATTATCAGGCCGCATGATGTTTCTCGAATTCGTAATGTGCGCTCCCGGGAGGTCTACTGTGTACCTAGGCCCAGAAAGGAGATCTTTAAGCACTGTTACGCGTACTGTGCCCCTAGACTGATTAACTCATTGATCCTTCTTCATGGTAGAGTGTCTTTCACAAATTCTGAGTTGAGATCTGTTCTAATGGATTTACGAGATCTTGATATTGTGGACTTGTACTCCTAATCTCATGCCCTTTGCGGCTTCATCTGGATTCCTTCAAGTCGATTATTGTTGTCTTGCTTTTTTTTTTTCTTTGTTTTTTGTCTGATTTTCTCTTCTCCTTACTGTCTTAATACACCGAATCCTGTCACAAATGGAGGGCTGTTCTGAATTATTACAAACTTTTTAACGTTTTATCTATAACATGGTGTTCTTTTTTTTTTTTTGCCTCGCGTTCCTTTATTTACTTGGAGGTAGTAACAGCGGTCTGGACAATCTTTATTTATTTATTTGCCTGGGGAACCCTAGTTTTTTTTTTTTTTAAACTTTTTTGTTGTATGAATATTTTTTCTTGATATGCATTATTATTTGTTAATTCTTTCTCTATTCTGCAAGCTGACTTCTGTTTCGGGGAGATAACTTATTTTGCAACTGCGATCTCCTTTTCTGGGCCAGCTGGGGGTGATCTGTTTGGAATGTTTTTTTTTTTTTCAAGCCTTCAGCTAACGGGTTCGATCTGTTGAACTTAAGATGAAGTTCTCTACCTTCACCCGCAAATCCTCTCTGGGGTCTCTCTTCCTCGGCTTCACCGAGGTCTCTCTCCCCGTGAAAGGTTAAATTGTAAAGTGTGGATCTGCAAAACTGAAGGTGGGCAGGTCGTTCCTGGGACCATCTACTTGCGGGTCTGGTGGGATGGTCGTGGAGCGGAGCCTCCCTGATGCATTTTCTTTTTTTTCATAGGCAATATTTTTTTTTTGTTTTTTCTCTGCGTTTTTTTTTCCAAATGGCTTACAGCTCAGTAAGAGCTAGCTATTTTTAACCTCTCACAATGCTGCAAAGCAGTGCAGTTTCAACGGAGCAAGATCTTCTGTTTTATTTTTTCTCTTTTACCTTGGAATTTTGTGTATTCAGAAAAGAAAAAAGTTCAAACATGTTTTTACATGACTGGCATATACAACCTGAGAAAGAGCTTTTCCACCGTTTTGCTCTGGAGGTTGGTCACCAACGCTAAGACGGCGGTGGACGCTAAGAATTGCACGGGATCTCAGTGAAACGAAACTGTACTTCGAAAAGCATTGTTGATGAATAAATTTATCTATCTATCTATCTATTTTCCACAAATCTGAACCGCTTCCAAATAGTTATAAACCGTGTATAAAACCGAAATTCAGTAAATTCATAAATCGGTCCAAACCGTTTATGAATAGGAGGAAACATTAAAAACGCCGCTCAAATTTGGGAGTACAGTACGAATACTTGCCACATTTGCAAGTTTGTTTTTTAAATTGAGTTTTCTTTAAATACACTTCTCAGTGTTTTTCCGCAACAATTGAAAGATTAAATAGATTGTAAATAATCTTAGAACATGAAAAGATTGATATCTGTGTTTGGTCATTGTTTTGCGTAGGTTTTTGCGATAAAGGCTGATTGTATTGAGCCTTGTTTTTTTTTTTATTGCTGTCGTTGTAGACAACGACGTCCATTGAGCGGAGACCAAGTGGGAAATAGGACAGAAGGCAGTGGGTCAGGAGGTGCTTCGGCGACACGACCGAACAATGGCAATGGGGCTCAATTTGGGGAGATACCGCAACCGCAGCAAAATATGGGGCATTTTACAGCGGCACAGCATCTGGCGTACCATCAGTGGCTGCAGCAGGCCTATGTGGACTACATGAATCAGTATATGAGCCTGATGTCACGTCCGGGAGTGCAGGGAATGTATCAGCCGCCGCAGGTGCCCAGTTATTTTCAGCAGGGCACTCCGGCGGTGGCTGATCCAGTGGCCAATGTTGAAGTCCAGGCGGCTCCAGCTGAGGCTCAAGCGGCGGCAGAGCCGAATCCGCCACAGCCGCGTTTTCCGAATTTAGTGCGCGATGAGGGTCCGGAACAGCGAGATTGGCTGGATATTTTCTATGCCCTGAGTCGACTGTTTGTACTCATAACTCTTGTGTATTTCTATTCATCACCAACGAGGTGCCTAATTGTCGTGGCGATTGGAATTCTCATCTACCTCTATCACACGGGTTTTTTCCGGAATTTGGCGCCGGCAGAGGGGAACAACAACAACAATGCGGCACGCAATGCTGCAGTGGCTGAAGCACGACAACCA
>NW_026604791.1:0-10749 GCF_024763615.1 Phlebotomus papatasi
CTGAAATTATAGAAAATTTTCTTAGCTGACATCATATTGTCGATGAATGCCCTAAAACTCACTGAACAGTTGAGATTTCTCGGAAATTCACGTGAATGAATTTTTGGGAAATATTTCAGACAATTTAAATATTTTTTTTTCTCCAAGAAAACGAGATTTGTCCTGATTTAACAGAAAATTCTGCGATACTTGTACATGATGCGGCAAATATCCTGAAAATTTTAGATTTCTTGACAATTTAATTGAATTTTAAAATATTTCAGACAATATAAAGTAATTTTTCCTGAAATCTTAAACAAAAATTACCTGAATTAATTGAAAACCCTTGATGCAAGCACATTAAGTCAAGAAAAGTCCCTAAAAGCTCAATTAGTTGATATTTTCTTAGACGTGGTTAAGAAATATCGAATTGTACACAAGTATTTCATTAAAATTGTAGAATTTAAAAGTCCCTTCAACATTTTAGCTCAGATTCTTTTGGATCGCGAGCAATATTGAGCCTGATCACAAGTAGATTTTGATTCTCCAATAGTGTCTTGGATGAAAGGTAAATGGAACTCTATTTGCACAAAAAGTCGTTGAAGTTCGAAAAATTCAAATTCAATTTCGAATTTTCATACTAAATTTTCGAACAAGTTGGGGAAAATTTATCAAATATTACACTAAAAAGCTCGCAAACGAGTTACTCACTGATTATGGAGTGATTAAATAATCGGACAAGAACAGTAAACATCGTTGTTCTGTTTTTTTCCTCACAACAATGTGAAGACCATCACATTTTGACACTTGAGCACTTCGAAATTCGAACAAGATGTAATTTCCGCCACCTTGCGAAAGTATTAAGAAGTAAGAAAGTCTCTTTTTTGGAACTTCAAATAGATTTTCGAATTTTTCAAGATCTACTTCTGTACGGAAAGACTCAGTGATTATGGAGTGATTAAATACTGGGGCGAGAACAGTAAACGTTGTTTTCCAGTTTTTTTCCTCACAACAATGTGAAGACCAACACATTTTGACACTTGAGCACTTCGAAATTCGAAAGGGATGTAACTTCCGCCACCTCGCGAAAATATTAAGAAGTAAGAAAGTCCCTTTTCTTTCCGTACAGAAGTAGATCTTGAAAAATTCGAAAATCTATTTGAAGATCCAAAAAAGAGACTTTCTTACTTCTAGATAATTCCGCAAGGTGGCTGAGATACATCCTGTTCGAATTTCGAAGTGCTCAAGTGTCAAAATGTGACGGTCTTCACATTGTTGTGAGGAATAAAACAGAACAACGACCCTTACTGTTCTTGTCCCATTACTTAATCACTCCATAATCACTGAGTAGCTCTTTTGCGAGCTTTTTAGTGTGATATTTGATAAATTTTCCCCACATTGTTCGAAAATTTAGTATGAAAATTCGAAATTAAATTTGAATTCTTCGAACTTCAACGACTTTTTGTGCAAATAGAGTTCCATTTACCTTTCATCCAAGACACTATTGGAGAATCAAAATCTACTTGTGATCGGGCTCATTAACTATTACAAATAAAATAAAATAAAGTTGGCATCAAAAAAAAATTTTTTTAGACATATTTTGTATGCAAATCTTTAAACGCGAATATCTCCTAAACTAGAAGAGATAGACCCCCCAAAGTTGGCATCAAAAAAAATTTTTTTAGACATATTTTGTATGCAAATCTTTAAACGCGAATATCTCCTAAACTAGAAGAGATAGACCCCCAAAAGTTGGCATTAAAAAAATTTTTTTTTAGGCATATTTTGTATGCAAATCTTTAAACGCGAATATCTCCTAAACTAGAAGAGATAGACCCCCCAAAGTTGGCATAAAAAAGAATTTTTTTAGACATATTTTGTATGCAAATCTTTAAACGCGAATATCTCCTAAACTAGAAGAGATAGACCCCCCAAAGTTGGCATCAAAAAAAATTTTTTTTTAGGCATATTTTGTATGCAAATCTTTAAACGCGAATATCTCCTAAACTAGAAGAGATAGACCCCCCAAAGTTGGCATCAAAAAAATTTTTTTTAGACATATTTTGTATGCAAATCTTTAAACGCGAATATCTCCTAAACTAGAAGAGATAGACCCCCCAAAGTTGGCATCAAAAAAAAATTTTTTAGGCATATTTTGTATGCAAATCTTTAAACGCGAATATCTCCTAAACTAGAAGAGATAGACCCCCCAAAGTTGGCATCAAAAAAAAATTTTTTTAGACATATTTTGTATGCAAATCTTTAAACGCGAATATCTCCTAAACTAGAAGAGATAGACCCCCCAAAGTTGGCATCAAAAAAAATTTTTTTAGACATATTTTGTATGCAAATCTTTAAACGCGAATATCTCCTAAACTAGAAGAGATAGACCCCCAAAAGTTGGCATTAAAAAAATTTTTTTTTAGGCATATTTTGTATGCAAATCTTTAAACGCGAATATCTCCTAAACTAGAAGAGATAGACCCCCCAAAGTTGGCATAAAAAAGAATTTTTTTAGACATATTTTGTATGCAAATCTTTAAACGCGAATATCTCCTAAACTAGAAGAGATAGACCCCCCAAAGTTGGCATCAAAAAAAATTTTTTTTTAGGCATATTTTGTATGCAAATCTTTAAACGCGAATATCTCCTAAACTAGAAGAGATAGACCCCCCAAAGTTGGCATCAAAAAAATTTTTTTTAGACATATTTTGTATGCAAATCTTTAAACGCGAATATCTCCTAAACTAGAAGAGATAGACCCCCCAAAGTTGGCATCAAAAAAAAATTTTTTAGGCATATTTTGTATGCAAATCTTTAAACGCGAATATCTCCTAAACTAGAAGAGATAGACCCCCCAAAGTTGGCATCAAAAAAAAATTTTTTTAGACATATTTTGTATGCAAATCTTTAAACGCGAATATCTCGTAAACTAGAAGAGATAGACCCCCCAAAGTTGGCATCAAAAAAATTTTTTTAGACATATTTTGTATGCAAATCTTTAAACGCGAATATCTCCTAAACTAGAAGAGATAGACCCCCCAAAGTTGGCATCAAAAAAAAATTTTTTTAGACATATTTTGTATGCAAATCTTTAAACGCGAATATCTCCTAAACTAGAAGAGATAGACCCCCCAAAGTTGGCATCAAAAAAAAATTTTTTAGGCATATTTTGTATGCAAATCTTTAAACGCGAATATCTCCTAAACTAGAAGAGATAGACCCCCCAAAGTTGGCATCAAAAAAATTTTTTTTTAGACATATTTTGTATGCAAATCTTTAAAGGCGAATATCTCCTAAACTAGAAGAGATAGACCCCCCAAAGTTGGCATCAAAAAAAAATTTTTTTTAGACATATTTTGTATGCAAATCTTTAAACGCGAATATCTCCTAAACTAGAAGAGATAGACCCCCCAAAGTTGGCATCAAAAAAAATTTTTTTAGGCATATTTTGTATGCAAATCTTTAAAGGCGAATATCTCCTAAACTAGAAGAGATAGACCCCCCAAAGTTGGCATCAAAAAAAATTTTTTTAGGCATATTTTGTATGCAAATCTTTAAAGGCGAATATCTCCTAAACTAGAAGAGATAGACCCCCCAAAGTTGGCATCAAAAAAAATTTTTTTTAGGCATATTTTGTATGCAAATCTTTAAAGGCGAATATCTCCTAAACTAGAAGAGATAGACCCCCCAAAGTTGGCATAAAAAAAAATTTTTTTAGGCATATTTTGTATGCAAATCTTTAAAGGCGAATATCTCCTAAACTAGAAGAGATAGACCCCCCAAAGTTGGCATCAAAAAAAAATTTTTTTTAGGCATATTTTGTATGCAAATCTTTAAAGGCGAATATCTCCTAAACTAGAAGAGATAGACCCCCCAAAGTTGGCATCAAAAAAAATTTTTTTTAGGCATATTTTGTATGCAAATCTTTAAAGGCGAATATCTCCTAAACTAGAAGAGATAGACCCCCCAAAGTTGGCATCAAAAAAAATTTTTTTAGGCATATTTTGTATGCAAATCTTTAAAGGCGAATATCTCCTAAACTAGAAGAGATAGACCCCCCAAAGTTGGCATCAAAAAAAAATTTTTTTTAGGCATATTTTGTATGCAAATCTTTAAAGGCGAATATCTCCTAAACTAGAAGAGATAGACCCCCCAAAGTTGGCATCAAAAAAAATTTTTTTTAGGCATATTTTGTATGCAAATCTTTAAAGGCGAATATCTCCTAAACTAGAAGAGATAGACCCCCCAAAGTTGGCATCAAAAAAAATTTTTTTAGGCATATTTTGTATGCAAATCTTTAAAGGCGAATATCTCCTAAACTAGAAGAGATAGACCCCCCAAAGTTGGCATCAAAAAAAATTTTTTTTAGGCATATTTTGTATGCAAATCTTTAAAGGCGAATATCTCCTAAACTAGAAGAGATAGACCCCCCAAAGTTGGCATCAAAAAAAAATTTTTTAGGCATATTTTGTATGCAAATCTTTAAAGGCGAATATCTCCTAAACTAGAAGAGATAGACCCCCCAAAGTTGGCATCAAAAAAAATTTTTTTTAGGCATATTTTGTATGCAAATCTTTAAAGGCGAATATCTCCTAAACTAGAAGAGATAGACCCCCCAAAGTTGGCATCAAAAAAAAATTTTTTTTAGGCATATTTTGTATGCAAATCTTTAAAGGCGAATATCTCCTAAACTAGAAGAGATAGACCCCCCAAAGTTGGCATCAAAAAAAATTTTTTTTAGGCATATTTTGTATGCAAATCTTTAAAGGCGAATATCTCCTAAACTAGAAGAGATAGACCCCCCAAAGTTGGCATCAAAAAAAATTTTTTTAGGCATATTTTGTATGCAAATCTTTAAAGGCGAATATCTCCTAAACTAGAAGAGATAGACCCCCCAAAGTTGGCATCAAAAAAAAATTTTTTTTAGGCATATTTTGTATGCAAATCTTTAAAGGCGAATATCTCCTAAACTAGAAGAGATAGACCCCCCAAAGTTGGCATCAAAAAAATTTTTTTTAGGCATATTTTGTATGCAAATCTTTAAAGGCGAATATCTCCTAAACTAGAAGAGATAGACCCCCCAAAGTTGGCATCAAAAAAAATTTTTTTAGGCATATTTTGTATGCAAATCTTTAAAGGCGAATATCTCCTAAACTAGAAGAGATAGACCCCCCAAAGTTGGCATCAAAAAAAATTTTTTTTAGGCATATTTTGTATGCAAATCTTTAAAGGCGAATATCTCCTAAACTAGAAGAGATAGACCCCCCAAAGTTGGCATCAAAAAAAATTTTTTTTAGGCATATTTTGTATGCAAATCTTTAAAGGCGAATATCTCCTAAACTAGAAGAGATAGACCCCCCAAAGTTGGCATCAAAAAAAATTTTTTTAGACATATTTTGTATGCAAATCTTTAAACGGGAATATCTCCTAAACTAGAAGAGACAGACCCCCCAAAGTTGGCATCAAAAAAAAATTTTTTTTAGACATATTTTGTATGCAAATCTTTAAACGCGAATATCTCCTAAACTAGAAGAGATAGACCCCTCAAAGTTGGCATCAAAAAAAAAATTTTTTAGACATATTTTGTATGCAAATCTTTAAACGCGAATATCTCCTAAACTAGAAGAGATAGACCCCCCAAAGTTGGCATCAAAAAAAATTTTTTTAGGCATATTTTGTATGCAAATCTTTAAAGGCGAATATCTCCTAAACTAGAAGAGATAGACCCCCCAAAGTTGGCATCAAAAAAAATTTTTTTAGGCATATTTTGTATGCAAATCTTTAAAGGCGAATATCTCCTAAACTAGAAGAGATAGACCCCCCAAAGTTGGCATCAAAAAAAATTTTTTTACGCATATTTTGTATGCAAATCTTTAAAGGCGAATATCTCCTAAACTAGAAGAGATAGACCCCCCAAAGTTGGCATCAAAAAAAATTTTTTTTAGGCATATTTTGTATGCAAATCTTTAAAGGCGAATATCTCCTAAACTAGAAGAGATAGACCCCCCAAAGTTGGCATCAAAAAAAATTTTTTTAGGCATATTTTGTATGCAAATCTTTAAAGGCGAATATCTCCTAAACTAGAAGAGATAGACCCCCCAAAGTTGGCATCAAAAAAAATTTTTTTTAGGCATATTTTGTATGCAAATCTTTAAAGGCGAATATCTCCTAAACTAGAAGAGATAGACCCCCCAAAGTTGGCATCAGAAAAAAATTTTTTAGGCATATTTTGTATGCAAATCTTTAAAGGCGAATATCTCCTAAACTAGAAGAGATAGACCCCCCAAAGTTGGCATCAAAAAAAATTTTTTTTAGGCATATTTTGTATGCAAATCTTTAAAGGCGAATATCTCCTAAACTAGAAGAGATAGACCCCCCAAAGTTGGCATCAAAAAAAATTTTTTTTAGGCATATTTTGTATGCAAATCTTTAAAGGCGAATATCTCCTAAACTAGAAGAGATAGACCCCCCAAAGTTGGCATCAAAAAAAATTTTTTTAGGCATATTTTGTATGCAAATCTTTAAAGGCGAATATCTCCTAAACTAGAAGAGATAGACCCCCCAAAGTTGGCATCAAAAAAATTTTTTTAGGCATATTTTGTATGCAAATCTTTAAAGGCGAATATCTCCTAAACTAGAAGAGATAGACCCCCCAAAGTTGGCATCAAAAAAAATTTTTTTTAGGCATATTTTGTATGCAAATCTTTAAAGGCGAATATCTCCTAAACTAGAAGAGATAGACCCCCCAAAGTTGGCATCAAAAAAAATTTTTTTTAGGCATATTTTGTATGCAAATCTTTAAAGGCGAATATCTCCTAAACTAGAAGAGATAGACCCCCCAAAGTTGGCATCAAAAAAAATTTTTTTAGGCATATTTTGTATGCAAATCTTTAAAGGCGAATATCTCCTAAACTAGAAGAGATAGACCCCCCAAAGTTGGCATCAAAAAAAATTTTTTTTAGGCATATTTTGTATGCAAATCTTTAAAGGCGAATATCTCCTAAACTAGAAGAGATAGACCCCCCAAAGTTGGCATCAAAAAAAATTTTTTTAGGCATATTTTGTATGCAAATCTTTAAAGGCGAATATCTCCTAAACTAGAAGAGATAGACCCCCCAAAGTTGGCATCAAAAAAAATTATTTTAGGCATATTTTGTATGCAAATCTTTAAAGGCGAATATCTCCTAAACTAGAAGAGATAGACCCCCCAAAGTTGGCATCAAAAAAAATTTTTTTAGGCATATTTTGTATGCAAATCTTTAAAGGCGAATATCTCCTAAACTAGAAGAGATAGACCCCCCAAAGTTGGCATCAAAAAAAATTTTTTTAGGCATATTTTGTATGCAAATCTTTAAAGGCGAATATCTCCTAAACTAGAAGAGATAGACCCCCCAAAGTTGGCATCAAAAAAAATTTTTTTTAGGCATATTTTGTATGCAAATCTTTAAAGGCGAATATCTCCTAAACTAGAAGAGATAGACCCCCCAAAGTTGGCATCAAAAAAAATTTTTTTAGGCATATTTTGTATGCAAATCTTTAAAGGCGAATATCTCCTAAACTAGAAGAGATAGACCCCCCAAAGTTGGCATCAAAAAAAATTATTTTAGGCATATTTTGTATGCAAATCTTTAAAGGCGAATATCTCCTAAACTAGAAGAGATAGACCCCCCAAAGTTGGCATCAAAAAAAAATTTTTTTTAGGCATATT
Source organism: Phlebotomus papatasi (assembly GCF_024763615.1). Taxonomy (NCBI): domain Eukaryota; kingdom Metazoa; phylum Arthropoda; class Insecta; order Diptera; family Psychodidae; genus Phlebotomus; species Phlebotomus papatasi. The sequence continues at coordinate 7,691 of NW_026604791.1, forward strand.
TTGTATGCAAATCTTTAAAGGCGAATATCTCCTAAACTAGAAGAGATAGACCCCCCAAAGTTGGCATCAAAAAAAATTTTTTTTAGGCATATTTTGTATGCAAATCTTTAAAGGCGAATATCTCCTAAACTAGAAGAGATAGACCCCCCAAAGTTGGCATCAAAAAAAATTTTTTTAGGCATATTTTGTATGCAAATCTTTAAAGGCGAATATCTCCTAAACTAGAAGAGATAGACCCCCCAAAGTTGGCATCAAAAAAAATTTTTTTAGGCATATTTTGTATGCAAATCTTTAAAGGCGAATATCTCCTAAACTAGAAGAGATAGACCCCCCAAAGTTGGCATCAAAAAAAATTTTTTTTAGGCATATTTTGTATGCAAATCTTTAAAGGCGAATATCTCCTAAACTAGAAGAGATAGACCCCCCAAAGTTGGCATCAAAAAAAATTTTTTTTAGGCATATTTTGTATGCAAATCTTTAAAGGCGAATATCTCCTAAACTAGAAGAGATAGACCCCCCAAAGTTGGCATCAAAAAAAATTTTTTTTAGGCATATTTTGTATGCAAATCTTTAAAGGCGAATATCTCCTAAACTAGAAGAGATAGACCCCCCAAAGTTGGCATCAAAAAAAATTTTTTTTAGGCATATTTTGTATGCAAATCTTTAAAGGCGAATATCTCCTAAACTAGAAGAGATAGACCCCCCAAAGTTGGCATCAAAAAAAATTTTTTTAGGCATATTTTGTATGCAAATCTTTAAAGGCGAATATCTCCTAAACTAGAAGAGATAGACCCCCCAAAGTTGGCATCAAAAAAAATTTTTTTTAGGCATATTTTGTATGCAAATCTTTAAAGGCGAATATCTCCTAAACTAGAAGAGATAGACCCCCCAAAGTTGGCATCAAAAAAAATTTTTTTAGGCATATTTTGTATGCAAATCTTTAAAGGCGAATATCTCCTAAACTAGAAGAGATAGACCCCCCAAAGTTGGCATCAAAAAAAATTTTTTTAGGCATATTTTGTATGCAAATCTTTAAAGGCGAATATCTCCTAAACTAGAAGAGATAGACCCCCCAAAGTTGGCATCAAAAAAAATTTTTTTAGGCATATTTTGTATGCAAATCTTTAAAGGCGAATATCTCCTAAACTAGAAGAGATAGACCCCCCAAAGTTGGCATCAAAAAAAATTTTTTTTAGGCATATTTTGTATGCAAATCTTTAAAGGCGAATATCTCCTAAACTAGAAGAGATAGACCCCCCAAAGTTGGCATCAAAAAAAATTTTTTTTAGGCATATTTTGTATGCAAATCTTTAAAGGCGAATATCTCCTAAACTAGAAGAGATAGACCCCCCAAAGTTGGCATCAAAAAAAATTTTTTTTTAGGCATATTTTGTATGCAAATCTTTAAAGGCGAATATCTCCTAAACTAGAAGAGATAGACCCCCCAAAGTTGGCATCAAAAAAAATTTTTTTTAGGCATATTTTGTATGCAAATCTTTAAAGGCGAATATCTCCTAAACTAGAAGAGATAGACCCCCCAAAGTTGGCATCAAAAAAAATTTTTTTTAGGCATATTTTGTATGCAAATCTTTAAAGGCGAATATCTCCTAAACTAGAAGAGATAGACCCCCCAAAGTTGGCATCAAAAAAAATTTTTTTAGGCATATTTTGTATGCAAATCTTTAAAGGCGAATATCTCCTAAACTAGAAGAGATAGACCCCCCAAAGTTGGCATCAAAAAAAATTTTTTTAGGCATATTTTGTATGCAAATCTTTAAAGGCGAATATCTCCTAAACTAGAAGAGATAGACCCCCCAAAGTTGGCATCAAAAAAAATTTTTTTAGGCATATTTTGTATGCAAATCTTTAAAGGCGAATATCTCCTAAACTAGAAGAGATAGACCCCCCAAAGTTGGCATCAAAAAAAATTTTTTTTAGGCATATTTTGTATGCAAATCTTTAAAGGCGAATATCTCCTAAACTAGAAGAGATAGACCCCCCAAAGTTGGCATCAAAAAAAATTTTTTTAGGCATATTTTGTATGCAAATCTTTAAAGGCGAATATCTCCTAAACTAGAAGAGATAGACCCCCCAAAGTTGGCATCAAAAAAAATTTTTTTAGGCATATTTTGTATGCAAATCTTTAAAGGCGAATATCTCCTAAACTAGAAGAGATAGACCCCCCAAAGTTGGCATCAAAAAAAATTTTTTTTAGGCATATTTTGTATGCAAATCTTTAAAGGCGAATATCTCCTAAACTAGAAGAGATAGACCCCCCAAAGTTGGCATCAAAAAAAATTTTTTTTAGGCATATTTTGTATGCAAATCTTTAAAGGCGAATATCTCCTAAACTAGAAGAGATAGACCCCCCAAAGTTGGCATCAAAAAAAATTTTTTTAGGCATATTTTGTATGCAAATCTTTAAAGGCGAATATCTCCTAAACTAGAAGAGATAGACCCCCCAAAGTTGGCATCAAAAAAATTTTTTTAGGCATATTTTGTATGCAAATCTTTAAAGGCGAATATCTCCTAAACTAGAAGAGATAGACCCCCCAAAGTTGGCATCAAAAAAAATTTTTTTAGGCATATTTTGTATTCAAATCTTTAAAGGCGAATATCTCCTAAACTAGAAGAGATAGACCCCCCAAAGTTGGCATCAAAAAAAATTTTTTTTAGGCATATTTTGTATGCAAATCTTTAAAGGCGAATATCTCCTAAACTAGAAGAGATAGACCCCCCAAAGTTGGCATCAAAAAAAATTTTTTTTAGGCATATTTTGTATGCAAATCTTTAAAGGCGAATATCTCCTAAACTAGAAGAGATAGACCCCCCAAAGTTGGCATCAAAAAAAATTTTTTTTAGGCATATTTTGTATGCAAATCTTTAAAGGCGAATATCTCCTAAACTAGAAGAGATAGACCCCCCAAAGTTGGCATCAAAAAAAATTTTTTTAGGCATATTTTGTATGCAAATCTTTAAAGGCGAATATCTCCTAAACTAGAAGAGATAGACCCCCCAAAGTTGGCATCAAAAAAAATTTTTTTAGGCATATTTTGTAT
>NW_026604792.1:0-10689 GCF_024763615.1 Phlebotomus papatasi
AAATATCCGTAGTTGAATTGAGAAAAATAAAACCATGAGTCGCAGTAATTTTGAGATGTGAAGCAAATTACTACGATTATCGTATGTAATGGAAGTAGCACTATTAAGTATCGTAGTAATTTTTCCAATGATAGGTAGTGATGTAGGTCGGCAGCCGCAATCAAGCATAGTGAGAGAATAAATTGAATTGAATTCATATTGAATTGAATTGATTAATACAGAAGTTCATTTTTCCGAACAATGTTAAATTTTACAACGATTATCTTTCTTTGAGAATTCAACTAGGAAATGTCAACTCGTTTTCGCCATATCAACTAAATTCTGAATGATAATCGTTGTAATTTTTCGCTTGAAAAATTAACTATTTATACTGTGGTTATATTTAGGATAATCGTAGTACTTTTTACAACGTAAATTACGGGCGCAAAAACAAACTATTTTTTGACTGTTTTTCATTAATTTTTATTTTAAAATTTTTTTGAAACGTACATTTGGTTGAAGAAAATGTTACCAGCGCCACTAGTGGTCGTTTGGCGAACCTTCCATATTTTTAAAAGTAATAAAGCATTACAAATACTTTATATTTTGTCAAAAAATCGCCTTAAATTGCAAATACCAATTTTTTAAAAAGATCAATATTTATCGTCCTTTCACTTCAAGTTCCCTTGTGCCTTTTTTTTATTAATTGTGGTGGAGGTTTTAGTAGACAAAGCACAAGGAAAGAAAGGAAAGAGAGAAAGTGTCTCTCAAGAATGCAGAGATGTTTCTTATTGCAGCAATTGGACTTGGGCACAAGTCCCGAGAATGCTTTTGTAACGCCAAATTATGTGCCCAACAAGACGATATCCACGATGAATTTGCTGACGGAGAGGAATGGGGAGCAACCGGGGGCGCTGACCAAGGACAATGACTCAGACGGGAGTGACGGATGTGACCGATGCGTGGGTGAATTTCCGCCCAATGGTCTTCGTCGGATGACACGGCAGAAAGCATCGCGATACTTGATAGCTGTCCATCGGCAACTCAGTCGTCAGGATACGTATTTTCTGTCGTATCATAAGACAAAACCACATCTCTTCGGCACTCCTCTGCTCATTCCCTGTCACGAGGGCAGCACCAATAAGGATCTCTATTGTGCTGTATGGCTCCAAGTGGCTCGTCTGCTCAGTCCGCTGCCTCCAACGCCGCCGGATAGAGCAAATCATGCTACAGATTGGTAAGTTTTCTCCCATTTTAATGCCTTTTTCTTGACATTGACCGCACGAGAAAAAAAAACATCCAAGTATCGAGATTACCCAGAAGATAAAGTATCGAGAACAGTTGACTTTATTATTCATTCTTCGGTGTGACCTTTCTCATCATTTTTTTTTTAATTCTCGCGTGTTTGCAATGGACAAATATTGAATGAGATCAAATAGACATCTTCCACTCAATGTGAGGCATTTTCCCAGCAGCTCAATGAAGTAATCAGTCCAATCCCCAAAGGGGTTTGTCATTTTGGAAAATTAATGCCCCTTTCGGAATTAAGGGCGATTTAAGGATTTAAAAGAGAAAATATGAAAATTTCTTAGAATATTATCGACCTTTCACATTTTATTAAAAGATTTATTCAATATTTTGGATTAAAGCAAATTGTGTTTATGTAAGTGGCCTATTTAGCTCAGAATGCAATTAGTAAAGTGAGGTTAGGCTGTACATAACCAATGAATAAGCCATGGAAACTTGCAATAGAATTAACTTTTGCGTCAAATTCTGATCATTCGCTTGAATTTGACGCAAAATTAAAAAAAAAATCTTGGAATTTGATGCCGTCATTTCATGAAATCTTTATTTGACTTTCCATGGAATCATTGTGGAAAATTCCGTGGAGTTCCGTGAGGTATTTCACTTAAGAAGAGTCCGCATATTTCCATACAAAAATATCCTGGAACATTCTACAATCTTTCAGAAGATTTTCTCCGGATTTTTCACTAAGACTTTTTTGTTGGAATTTTCCTGCTCTTGAAAAGACATCCTTGGACATTTCCGTGGCAAACCCCATAAAAAAATTTCTAGGAAATATTACAAAAAAATATCCGCTAGGGGGAAGTGGGGCACCTTTGAAAATGGGATTTTTCACCTAGTTTTAAATAAAAAAGAGCTTTATCGTGATATAATTTAGCTGCACAAATAGATTGAGAAGCTAAATTATATCACGATAAGGCTCAATTTTATTTAAAACTAGGTGAAAAATCCCAATTTCAAAAGTGCCCCAGTTTCAAAGGTGCCCCACTTCCCCCTATAAATCCATGGGAATTTTTTTTCAATTCAATTCCATTTGAAATTTTTTTCATGCCTAAAGATACAATGCTGTTCCTATTTAAGGCTATACAAAACTCATCATAAGTTTTAATTTTGTTTAGATTTAGTTTGAAATTTTTAACAAAAAGATCTGTGCAGCGTCAGTCTATGGAAAAATAGAGGATTAATTCCGCAGATTTTTCCGCTAGTGATTCCCATTCCGTTTTTTAATTTGTTATAGGGACTGGTACTAAAAATCTCTAAAGTTTGCTCATAGTAAACGCGTGCGGAAATTCCATTGGAAATTTAACGTGAAAGTCCGCTCATTCCTATAGAATTTGACCCTAAATTTCCGCAAAGTCTTCCATGGCATCTTTCCTAGGAGAGGCCATGGAAATTGTGCATTTCATGGGAAAATTTGAATAGCATTCAGTGGAAATCCAGGGTCACTTTTTTGTGGAAGTCCATGGAAGATTTCCTCATAGCAAACTTCCGCGGAAATTCCATTGGAAATTTAGCGTCAAATTCCGCTCAATCCATGGAATTTGACGCTAAATTTCCGCAAAGTCTTCCATGGCATTTATCCTCTAGGAGAGGCCATGGAAAATGGCCATTTCATGGAAAATTTGAACAACATACAATGGAAATCCAACGTCACCGTCCATGGAAGTCCATGGAAAGTCAAACTTGAAACGTCCGCGGATTCCATTGGAATTTTCCATGGAAAATTCGACATGGTTTACTATGGATTTTCCATGAATTCCACTGCAACACGCACCCTCCACCCAGAACCGGGTGGTCCGAGTGGATGCAGAAACTTCTGCCTCCACCCAGAATCGAACTGGAGACCACTTGCTCTGATTGATGATTCTCTGTACATAAATACAATGGATATTGAACAGAAAATTCGCAAAGGTCTCACAATAATCAGCATACCCTTTAAAAATGCGAAACACTTCCTTATTTCCATAAATTCTCCGCGGAATTTTCCATTTTGTGGTGTTTAAGGCTTCCATGGATTAAACTAAAGGAATTCCATGATTTTCCCATGGATTTTTCCAACATTTTTCCAAAGTAATCTCCCAAATTGATTAGAAAATTACAAAGAATTTTATATGGAAAATTCCTACAAAAAGGAAATGTTAGAAAATTCCACGGAATTCTTCATGGAAACGCCCGCGAAAAGAATAAGACAACTCCTCGGAACTCTACACGAAATACTAGCGAAAAATCGGGTACACTGAGAAAAAACCGGGGCGCAATTAACTTTTTTTCCTCATAAATTTAACACTTTTTAGGTGTACAAATATATGAGAGGTGTGCAAGAACCGTTTGAAACCGAAAAAATGTCAAATAAAGCTTGTTCGTCAATGGTCAAAACGCTACCTGAGCAAACTTATTTTGACATTTATTCGGTTTCAACGGTTCTTGCACACCTCTGAAATATATCAACATTTTTAAATGTTAATTTTACATCTTTTTAAGGGCAAAATTAACATGGAAAAGGATAACTTTAACCCCTAATACACATAAAAAGCGTAATATTTACACCGATATCGGATAAATAATACAGTAGACTCTCACTCAATCGGCTCTTTTTCAATCGGGCGACAAATTTTGTTAACAATTTTCACGTTTAATTATAAAGCTAATTCGCTCAAATTCGCTGTAGTTTTTCCTATTTTATCGTGATTCTTTATAATTGAGCGCTTTTTGTGGAATTTACAAAGGCTTTGACGCTCAATTCTATCGCTAAACCGGATGACATTTTGCCCCATATTCCCGATTGAGAGAGAGTCTACTGTACAGGGTAAAATAAACATTTCCTGAATGTTATTTTAACTTTTTCGGATTTCTCTCAGTGTCAATTCAAATTCAATAGATTTTTGTTCTAAAGTGAGATATTGTGGGCGATTGTCTGCAGAGTAGCCTGTATTAATTTTTTTAGTACAGTCAATTCAATTTATTCAGCTCAAGTAGAATAAACTGCCGTCAGTACAAAGATAGCCCTGTACAACAATGCCAGGCAATGAAGAATTTTGGAGGCTACATACTCTTGGCCCTCACTTTTAGTACATGAGCTAAAATTCATTTTATATAATATTTAGCAGTTTCCAATGCCGCAAATTAATTTTCTAAGAACTGAAAATTGAAAATAAATATTCGTAATATTTAATGTTCTTTTTAAAAACGTATATGGTATGTGCTAAATTTAGACCAAGTTGTACTAAAATTTAAAATATCTTTAATTATTATTCACGATGTCTTGGATCTTTGATTTTATCTTTAATGACGACATTTCTCAATTCTAAAGGTACAAAATTTAGTACAAAAGAATATCTGTCTTCATGTACTAAAAAAATATGTCAATTGCAATTTAAATTGACCAACCCCTTGAGAAGTAAATGTTTCTGTGTGGTAGCCGGAATTACACTCGCAGATACTGAAGAATGTGACTCAAAATTTAAACAATTATCTCATTTAACTCAATTAAGAATTTATTTTAGCCTGAATTTTTCTTACATAATTTTTGTGATATGAAAATTTTGACGGTAACTTGGAATATCCGTTTGTTTTTTTTTTTCTAAAAATATTCCATTTCACAGCAATAATTTGCTAAATTGCTGCTTCCCCTCTCAAAAAAAAAAAAAAAAAAAATTCTTTGCAGTGACGATAGCTTGGGCTACGAATTCCCGTTTACGTTGAGAGCAGTGACTGGTGGCGGGAGGATTTGCGCCCTCTGCCCCTGGTTCCGTTTCTGCCGCGGCTGTGAAATATCCTGCAATAATGATTCATTGATCAGTGGCCTGATGGCGACACAGAACATTCAGCTTTCCAGTACTGCATCCACTCCCATCATGTCACATCGTGTCCCAGAGCCACGTTCATCCATCCACCGGAGGACTCAGAGTGAGATTGGGATGAGCGGGGAGGTGGGTACATCAATAGACTTGAGTGCAATCAGCATAGCAATAGACTGGGACCCGACGGCGCTGCATCTGCGGTATCAGAGTACGCGCGAGAAGGTCTGGACGGAGCACGAGAGTGTTGGAGTGTGCAGGAGGCAGCAGACGGAACCTGTGGATCTCAATCACTGCCTCAGGGCATTCACTAGCGAGGAGAAACTGGAGCAGTGGTACTACTGTGGGCACTGCAAAGGCAAACAGCCGGCCACGAAGAAGCTGCAAATTTGGAAATTGCCTCCGATTCTCGTGAGTAAATCTTTTATTTTCCTTTTTATTTATTCATTTACCAAATGGGAAGCTGTGAGCTGATTTACCTAAAATATTACTGAAGACCCTTCCTGAGTATTTTTCCTTTACATTTTCTTTGAGATTAAGATAAAGAACAGCACAGGGACGATCTACAGAGACTTTTTTCTGCAAAAAATATTTTCTAGAAATCCTTCTGAACGGTGTGATCAATTTTTAGCTTAAAAATTAGTTGACCAGAATTCAAACGAATTAGTAATTGCAGGCATCTTATTCCCTTGAATCCTTGTATCCATTTTGAATTATTTGTAATCCTCTGGTTCCTCTACAAAAACAGTGATATAACCTGAAATAATAAGGAGGATTATTCTTGACGTCCTATTGATTATTTTATCACATTTTTGGCAACAGGATTTCCCATTTTAAAGATTTGTTAAGAATTTCCTAGATACCGTTTCGTCTTATCATTCTTTTCCTTATCAAATAATTTGGTTAAAAATTTAACATCTTCAAAACACTGAAAAAAGAAACATATTTTTCCTTAAATAAAACTTTTGGGAGCGAAACATATATGCAGGAAGCCAATTTTACGATTTTGATGAAAAAAAAGGGGCGGCAAAATGTCCCAGGCTTTCCAAAGTGCTCGAACTCGTGACCCAGATGCTATGCCTCAAAAGTACTTTCGCATCTTGTACCGTTTACCAGTTCTCAACCGATTTGAACCGATTCATAAATCACTCAAAAATCCCACAAAATAGTCTTAAAATTAATAGAACCGATTTTCGGACAAAAATTACTTATCGGTTTATTACCGATTCATTACCGGTTTACTACCGATTTAAACCAATTTATAAATCATTCGAAATAATTTCCTAAAATACTTTAGGAAAAATAAAATGGAATTTCGGATAAAAATTAGTTATCGGTTATGAACCGATTCATTACCGGTACATAACCGTTACTAGAAAAAAGAAGAAAAAAACCTGTAGTATCGACTTATTCCAAAAAATACATAAAGACTTGATAAAGATTTTAATCTTCTCTATATGAGCCATATGAGCATTGATCCCAGTATATAGAAGCCTTTAGAGATAATTTTAATTCTATTTCAGTGTAATTTAGTAGAGTTGCTTTTAACTCTCTTTGTAGTAATTCTTATACTCATTTTGTCCCAAAATTAATTTTTTCAGACAAATCGAAATCTTGGTAATTTATTTAATAATTAATTTTTTTGTTGATCTCGATTTCCCCATATTGCAAGATACTCGTATATGATGCATATGACAATTAAACATATTTTTATTTGATGTTCCATACGAATTTTGCAAAGGAAAATTATCTCGACTGAAGTATATCATTAAGTCTAAAACATTTAAGCATATGCTTCAGTCATAAATTATTTTATACCGGAAAAAAAGTAATAGATTAATTAATTCATCTCGGCGATAGAGACTTTTCAACTCTATGACTTATTTCTTAAATATAAAAAAAAACATTTTTATCTATTTTATCCTATTTAAAATCTATAAAAAAAAGAAAATATTTCAGGATTGAGCAAAGATTTGATCAAACATTTTTGAAATGAGAACATCTACCTTGACATCTTTGATAGAAATGGCTACTACAAGAGGAACGTAAATGTTTATCATAAAAAAATCAAATCAAGATTCACTTTTACTGAGAAATATAATTTTAATAAATAATTTTTTGATGAATTTTTATTATTAGCTATGAAAGAGATTTTTGTGGATAATTGAATGTTTTATTTTATTCGGAGATATTTTTAAGAAAATGCCAATAAGGTACATTTTTCTTAAACTTTTATTAGAAGAAAAACTTTTTGTTGTTTTTTTCTTTTAGTTTATTTGGAAGACATTTTATTATTCTTTTTTTGGATTAACCCGATTAGGGAAGAGTTTATTTTTTCTTGATAACCACAGCAGGTACTATAATTTTTGCACCATTAGAAACATTTGCAATTGAACATCTTTAAAATATTTTTTTTATTATTATTATTGCATTATTATCATAATGCAATAGATTTCAAATTTCATTTAAAAACAAAATTTATTATAGATACGTTTTTCGTATTTTAAACCAGAATCACCCTTGAAAAATGTTATATAATGGCTCCGCCACACCTTTTAAGCTGGCTGTACATTAGACATAATTTATTGAAATATTTCTTTTCAATGTCAAATATTGACAAGGATTGCCTCCACATTGCAAAGATTTATTGACATAAAAGTTTCAATATTGAAGAAAATTGTCCAGTGTGTAGGCAAATATTGAAATATTTGTTTCAATATGGAACATTTTATTCAATATTTTATTTCATTATTTTGAATGGCTACAAACTAGGCCAAATTATTTCAATAAAAAATTTCAAAGTCAAATTGAAATAAAATTTCAAAGAAATTCTAAATATCAAATTGATTTGATATTATTTCCTTCAGAACATCACAGAACTGCCAGATTTTTATTGTTTATGAAACACATCCAAGATCAAAATCCAAGTCAAGACACATCTCTCCTGCTTCCTCCAGAAATCCCAGATTCTTGGAATTTGGTTATTTATTTTGTTCAATCTCCTCAAGAACCCAACTTGGTCAGCACTAATCACCTGCTTCCTTCAGAAAATCTCAGAGCTTCTGGGATTTTCTTGAATATTATGCCCAAAGCACTTCAGATACATTCTGTGGTCAGAGGATTCCTGCGACTTCCTCCAGAAATCCCAGATCTTCTGAGATTTTCTTGTTCATTATGCCCAAAGCACTTCAAATAAGTATAATTTTATGATACGAATTGGAATCCTACAGAGGGAACGAAGGCTTGTGGTTGTGGCCATCCAGTCCTTTGGTCGCGATGGTAAACTCTCCTACGGTATCATACGAAGCATGATCCTGAAAGTCTGTGAGAATTCAATTAATTAATTCTATTTGGCTTTTGTTTCCAATCTGAAGTGTTTTGGGCATAATATGCAAGAAAATCCCAGAAGATCTGGGATTTCCTGGAGGAAGCTCCAGGGATCCTCTGACCACAGAATGTATCTGAAGTGTTTTGGGCATAATGAACAAGAAAATCCCAGAAGATCTGGGATTTCTGGAGGAAGCTGGAGAAATCCTCTGACCAACTTGGGTATTTTTGGGTGTTCTTGACAAAATACGGAAGAAAATCCCAGATGGTCTGTGAATCCCTGACTAGACTGGTGTTTTTAATATTGAAGTTTTAATATTGAAGTCAATTTGTTCAGTGTGTAGGCATGAAATATTGAAGTTTCTTTTCAATGTCACTTTGAAATGCTATTATTTCAATAATTTGTCTAATGTGTAGACAGCTTTAGTCTATCTAGGGAATTAGGCCTATCCTCGAGAATGTGCAAATACCCGAATATCAGCCTGTGTTGGGACTATTCAGAGCTTAAGTCTCCGGTCGGTCTGATTTGAAGTCTGTATAGGTCGCACTAGGGACGTTTTACTTTCATAATATCGTATCCCAATTAAACGCAAGGGCCCTTAGCTAAATAGAGAAAACCTACAATCTTTTAATTTTGGTCTCCCTATCTCCCTGGGTTCGCTACTGCTCACGGATTCTCAAAGAGTCAAGTGGTCAAATTCCGATTTTATTTGGAGATCTCAATGCTTTTGTAGATAATCCACTTGAAGAGGTTCAATTTCGTGAACAACAAATGGGTAAAGTCGCAGAAAGTCGTAAACTTCCCCTATGACGAATTCGATCCCACGCCCTATCTTGCGTCTGTGCCCCAAGAGACCATCCTACGCCATCGTGAGCTGTATGCCAATACGCCGAACGTCGAGGAGAGAATCGATGAGAATTGTGTGTTTAGCCCTTCGGCGGGGGCTGAGGAGAGGAGGAAATCGTGCGTGGAGAATGGGGAGAGGCAGGAGAGGCGCAAACGCCTGATTTCGGGCAGTTTGACCAAGACTCCGGTGAATGATGAGGATCTGGTGGATTTTCACAAGCACAAACTCAAGAGTGGCCAGGATCCGCTCGATCTCAAGTACCAATTGTATGCTGTTGTGGTGAGTCTCCTATTCTTCTTTGCAGGATTTTTTTACAGCCTCTTTTTTTTTTGACTTTCGGGGACTTTTTCCTTTCCTCTCTCTTCAGTCACATTCCGGAATGCTCAATGGGGGCCACTATATATCGTACGCCTCAAATCCGAATGGATCGTGGTTCTGCTACAATGACAGCTCGTGCCGGGAGATTCCCCATCGACCTCAGATTGATCCAAGTTCTGCCTATTTGCTGTTCTATGAGCGCAAAGAGCTCGATTACTCACCGTATTTGCCCAAAGTATCTGGACGCCAAATTGTCAATGGAGCCCTCGATGTGGATGATGAGAGTGATTTGCGAAAGATGTGCACGATCGCTTAAAATTCTAAAAAAAAAAGAAAAAGTTAATGGACTCTGTGGAAGAACTAAATTCTACCATTTATTGACGATGATGTTATCATTTGAAAAAAAAAATCAGTGAATTCTTTTTGTTATTGCGTCATACAGCCTCTGTAAATATCAACATTTACAACTCCTGAGCGTTATTCGTTACATCTATCTTTCATTTTTTTTTCTTTTTAAGGTGTCTACATATTTTTGTTGATTTATTCGAGATGGATGATGCTAAAGTCTTTTTTGTTGAGTAATTTCTAGTGATCATTTCATTTATACACTAATATCCCCCCACACATATTGCTATAAATATATTTTATTTGTTTATAGAGAAACATGGAGGAGAAAAATGTGAAAATTGCATTCCTAACGAAGAAAAAACGTATGAGAATATTATAAAATGGTCTTTTATTTTTTTTTTTGAGCTTTTAGGAAATTGGGCAGTTGAGCGTTGCTTTTTGAAAGGTAAGTAGAATTTTTTGATCCATTAGGGCTCCTTTAAACGGGGATATTATCTGTTATAATCTCCCCAGGTGTGTCTCGGCTAAAAAACATAGAAAATTCATTTCGAATACATTGCAAGTGTCTTAGATACCAGAAAATATCATAGTCTTTTTTTTTCATTAATAAGAGAATACACATCCTTAAATTGTTCGTTGAGAACACAGAGTTTTCGGTAAGGAAGATCTTATGCGCTGAAAAATACGTGAATTTGTACTGGGTTAAAGCTCAGTGGGAATGGTAGGTTTATTTCTCAGAGCAGCTTTTGAATAAAAATCACTCCGTT
>NW_026604793.1:0-10649 GCF_024763615.1 Phlebotomus papatasi
AAAATTAGTATTTGGTGGTACCCCGTGTTTGGTGGTGCCCCAGTTTTCCCTACAGAAAAACTTTTGAGGCCCCAAAAGAGCATCTTCCATTAAATTTTTAATCAATTTACTGGGACTTTCTTCAAGAAAGTCTTCTTGATGCCTTTAGCAAACTTTCAGCTTACGAAATCCGTAAGCTTAATCAACATTAGTTTTTAATTTTGGTTTTAAAACACATAAAATAACCAGAATTTTCACTAATTCATTTTGAAAAGAAGCTCATCATTCTGAAATGTTTTAGAGAATTTTAAGTGGAAATCTTCCCAGTCTCAATTCACAATCGAATTTTTAAGTATTTTAATTAGCAAGTAAAGAACTTCAAGTTGCTCGCACTCCAAGATTACCCTAAGGGTAACTCATTTCGGGGAACTGGAGCCAATCTGGCTGGGGAACCCATACATTTTTTTGGGAACCCGAGTCAATATGATTGATTATGAATTACCCCTTGAGATTACCTGGTAAAGAATGTCAACTAAGCTTTATGTGAGCTTTTTTTCTTTTGAAAAGAATTTAAAAAGAAAAACTTTAACCCTATAAGGACGAGACACTTTCTACGGACTGAAAATCAACAATAAAAATTAAACTGAGAAACATAATCAATGATAAGTTTAACATCTAACCTTGGAAAGTCCAACAGAGTCTGATTCGGTGTATTTTGTGCTTCTATAAACAATAGGGACAAAAATAGTCCAAAAATTTAACTATTTTTTCTGACAATACCAAGGAATTATATTTTTCGTTTTAATAAAAAATATTACGTAGGTATGAGTATTGTAGTTTTTATTGCCAAAAGGGTTTTGCTTAAATAAAATTGGAAGTATGAAAAATAAATAAAATCAATTATGAATTTGAGAATTTAAAAAATCGTCATTTTTCAGCTTAAATATTTACTACATAGCAAGTAGCTAAAGACTTGCAAAAAATATTATAGTTCCCTTCAACCTTCTACTTTACAATTATGTACAAACATAAGGAAAAAATAACTTTAGGTAGTCAGGAAAAATTATTTTCTTTATGGGACACCGGTGTTCCAATCGTCTTTAAACCTTACAGTTTTTTCAAAAAATCGAAAATCGGCCCTAAAAACCGTAATTCTTACAGTTTCTTCAAAAAATCGAAAATCGGCCCTAAAAACCGTAATTCTCAATATTTCTGGATGAAATTCACAAAGAATACTTGAAATGGTCCTACCAATTGATTTCCATTGCGGAATTTGCAAAATCTCAACAAAAAATTTTTTGACCAAAAAAATCGATAGGCTAACCCCTTACAGTTTTTTCAAAAAATCGGAAATCGGCCCTAAAAACCGTAATTCTCAATATTTCTGGATGAAATTCACAAAGAATACTTGAAATGGTCCTACCAATTGATTTCCATTGCGGAATTTGCAAAATCTCAACAAAAAATTTTTTGACCAAAAAAATCGATAGGCTAACCCCTTACAGTTTTTTCAAAAAATCGAAAATCGGCCCTAAAAACCGTAATTCTCAATATTTCTGGATGAAATTCACAAAGAATACTTGAAATGGTCCTACCAATTGATTTCCATTGCGGAATTTGCAAAATCTCGACAAAAAATTTTTTGACCAAAAAAATCGATAGGCTAACCCTTTACAGTTTTTTCAAAAAATCGAAAATCGGCCCTAAAAACCGTAATTCTCAATATTTCTGGATGAAATTCACAAAGAATACTTGAAATGGTCCTACCAATTGATTTCCATTGCGGAATTTGCAAAATCTCAACAAAAAATTTTTTGACCAAAAAAATCGATAGGCTAACCCCTTACAGTTTTTTCAAAAAATCGAAAATCGACCCTAAAAACCGTAATTCTCAATATTTCTGGATGAAATTCACAAAGAATACTTGAAATGGCCCTACCAATTGATTTCCATTGCGGAATTTGCAAAATCTCGACAAAAAAATTTTTGACCAAAAAAATCGATAGGCTAACCCCTTACAGTTTTTTCAAAAAATCGAAAATCGGCCCTAAAAACCGTAATTCTCAATATTTCTGGATGAAATTCACAAAGAATACTTGAAATGGTCCTAACAATTGATTTCCATTGCGGAATTTGCAAAATCTCGACAAAAAAATTTTTGACCAAAAAAATCGATAGGCTAACCCCTTACAGTTTTTTCAAAAAATCGAAAATCGGCCCTAAAAACCGTAATTCTCAATATTTCTGGATGAAATTCACAAAGAATACTTGAAATGGTCCTACCAATTGATTTCCATTGCGGAATTTGCAAAATCTCGACAAAAAATTTTTTGACCAAAAAAATCGATAGGCTAACCCCTTACAGTTTTTTCAAAAAATCGAAAATCGGCCCTAAAAACCGTAATTCTCAATATTTCTGGATGAAATTCACAAAGAATACTTGAAATGGTCCTACCAATTGATTTCCATTGTGGAATTTGCAAAATCTCGACAAAAAATTTTTTGACCAAAAAAATCGATAGGCTAACCCCTTACAGTTTTTTCAAAAAATCGAAAATCGGCCCTAAAAACCGTAATTCTCAATATTTCTGGATGAAATTCACAAAGAATACTTGAAATGGTCCTACCAATTGATTTCCATTGCGGAATTTGCAAAATCTCAACAAAAAATTTTTTGACCAAAAAAATCGATAGGCTAACCCCTTACAGTTTTTTCAAAAAATCGAAAATCGGCCCTAAAAACCGTAATTCTCAATATTTCTGGATGAAATTCACAAAGAATACTTGAAATGGTCCTACCAATTGATTTCCATTGCGGAATTTGCAAAATCTCAACAAAAAATTTTTTGACCAAAAAAATCGATAGGTTAACCCCTTACAGTTTTTTCAAAAAATCGAAAATCGGCCCTAAAAACCGTAATTCTCAATATTTCTGGATGAAATTCACAAAGAATACTTGAAATGGTCCTACTAATAGATTTCCATTGCGGAATTTGCAAAATCTCAACAAAAAATTTTTTGACCAAAAAAATCGATAGGCTAACCCCTTACAGTTTTTTCAAAAAATCGAAAATCGGCCCTAAAAACCGTAATTCTCAATATTTCTGGATGAAATTCACAAAGAATACTTGAAATGGTCCTACCAATAGATTTCCATTGCGGAATTTGCAAAATCTCAACAAAAAATTTTTTGACCAAAAAAATCGATAGGCTAACCCCTTACAGTTTTTTCAAAAAATCGAAAATCGGCCCTAAAAACCGTAATTCTCAATATTTCTGGATGAAATTCACAAAGAATACTTGAAATGGTCCTAACAATTGATTTCCATTGCGGAATTTGCAAAATCTCAACAAAAAATTTTTTGACCAAAAAAATCGATAGGCTAACCCCTTACAGTTTTTTCAAAAAATCGAAAATCGGCCCTAAAAACCGTAATTCTCAATATTTCTGGATGAAATTCACAAAGAATACTTGAAATGGTCCTACCAATAGATTTCCATTGCGGAATTTGCAAAATCTCAACAAAAAATTTTTTGACCAAAAAAATCGATAGGTTAACCCCTTACAGTTTTTTCAAAAAATCGAAAATCGGCCCTAAAAACCGTAATTCTCAATATTTCTGGATGAAATTCACAAAGAATACTTGAAATGGTCCTACCAATAGATTTCCATTGCGGAATTTGCAAAATCTCAACAAAAAATTTTTTGACCAAAAAAATCGATAGGCTAACCCCTTACAGTTTTTTCAAAAAATCGAAAATCGGCCCTAAAAACCGTAATTCTCAATATTTCTGGATGAAATTCACAAAGAATACTTGAAATGGTCCTAACAATTGATTTCCATTGCGGAATTTGCAAAATCTCGACAAAAACATTTTTGACCAAAAAAATCGATAGGCTAACCCCTTACAGTTTTTTCAAAAAATCGAAAATCGACCCTAAAAACCGTAATTCTCAATATTTCTGGATGAAATTCACAAAGAATACTTGAAATGGTCCTAACAATTGATTTCCATTGCGGAATTTGCAAAATCTCGACAAAAACATTTTTGACCAAAAAAATCGATAGGCTAACCCCTTACAGTTTTTTCAAAAAATCGAAAATCGACCCTAAAAACCGTAATTCTCAATATTTCTGGATGAAATTCACAAAGAATACTTGAAATGGTCCTACCAATTGATTTCCATTGCGGAATTTGCAAAATCTCGACAAAAAATTTTTTGACCAAAAAAATCGATAGGCTAACCCCTTACAGTTTTTTCAAAAAATCGAAAATCGGCCCTAAAAACCGTAATTCTCAA
The DNA here is from genome assembly GCF_024763615.1 of Phlebotomus papatasi. Taxonomy (NCBI): domain Eukaryota; kingdom Metazoa; phylum Arthropoda; class Insecta; order Diptera; family Psychodidae; genus Phlebotomus; species Phlebotomus papatasi. The sequence goes on from NW_026604793.1 coordinate 4,283, forward strand.
TATTTCTGGATGAAATTCACAAAGAATACTTGAAATGGTCCTAACAATTGATTTCCATTGCGGAATTTGCAAAATCTCAACAAAAAATTTTTTGACCAAAAAAATCGATAGGCTAACCCCTTACAGTTTTTTCAAAAAATCGAAAATCGGCCCTAAAAACCGTAATTCTCAATATTTCTGGATGAAATTCACAAAGAATACTTGAAATGGTCCTACCAATAGATTTCCATTGCGGAATTTGCAAAATCTCAACAAAAAATTTTTTGACCAAAAAAATCGATAGGTTAACCCCTTACAGTTTTTTCAAAAAATCGAAAATCGGCCCTAAAAACCGTAATTCTCAATATTTCTGGATGAAATTCACAAAGAATACTTGAAATGGTCCTACCAATAGATTTCCATTGCGGAATTTGCAAAATCTCAACAAAAAATTTTTTGACCAAAAAAATCGATAGGCTAACCCCTTACAGTTTTTTCAAAAAATCGAAAATCGGCCCTAAAAACCGTAATTCTCAATATTTCTGGATGAAATTCACAAAGAATACTTGAAATGGTCCTACCAATTGATTTCCATTGCGGAATTTGCAAAATCTCAACAAAAAATTTTTTGACCAAAAAAATCGATAGGCTAACCCCTTACAGTTTTTTCAAAAAATCGAAAATCGGCCCTAAAAACCGTAATTCTCAATATTTCTGGATGAAATTCACAAAGAATACTTGAAATGGTCCTACCAATAGATTTCCATTGCGGAATTTGCAAAATCTCAACAAAAAATTTTTTGACCAAAAAAATCGATAGGCTAACCCCTTACAGTTTTTTCAAAAAATCGAAAATCGGCCCTAAAAACCGTAATTCTCAATATTTCTGGATGAAATTCACAAAGAATACTTGAAATGGTCCTACCAATAGATTTCCATTGCGGAATTTGCAAAATCTCAACAAAAAATTTTTTGACCAAAAAAATCGATAGGCTAACCCCTTACAGTTTTTTCAAAAAATCGAAAATCGGCCCTAAAAACCGTAATTCTCAATATTTCTGGATGAAATTCACAAAGAATACTTGAAATGGTCCTACCAATTGATTTCCATTGCGGAATTTGCAAAATCTCGACAAAAAATTTTTTGACCAAAAAAATCGATAGGCTAACCCCTTACAGTTTTTTCAAAAAATCGAAAATCGGCCCTAAAAACCGTAATTCTCAATATTTCTGGATGAAATTCACAAAGAATACTTGAAATGGTCCTACCAATTGATTTCCATTGCGGAATTTGCAAAATCTCAACAAAAAATTTTTTGACCAAAAAAATCGATAGGCTAACCCCTTACAGTTTTTTCAAAAAATCGAAAATCGGCCCTAAAAACCGTAATTCTCAATATTTCTGGATGAAATTCACAAAGAATACTTGAAATGGTCCTACCAATTGATTTCCATTGCGGAATTTGCAAAATCTCAACAAAAAATTTTTTGACCAAAAAAATCGATAGGCTAACCCCTTACAGTTTTTTCAAAAAATCGAAAATCGGCCCTAAAAACCGTAATTCTCAATATTTCTGGATGAAATTCACAAAGAATACTTGAAATGGTCCTACCAATTGATTTCCATTGCGGAATTTGCAAAATCTCAACAAAAAATTTTTTGACCAAAAAAATCGATAGGCTAACCCCTTACAGTTTTTTCAAAAAATCGAAAATCGGCCCTAAAAACCGTAATTCTCAATATTTCTGGATGAAATTCACAAAGATACTTGAAATGGTCCTACCAATTGATTTCCATTGCGGAATTTGCAAAATCTCGACAAAAAATTTTTTGACCAAAAAAATCGATAGGCTAACCCCTTACAGTTTTTTCAAAAAATCGAAAATCGGCCCTAAAAACCGTAATTCTCAATATTTCTGGATGAAATTCACAAAGAATACTTGAAATGGTCCTACCAATTGATTTCCATTGCGGAATTTGCAAAATCTCAACAAAAAATTTTTTGACCAAAAAAATCGATAGGCTAACCCCTTACAGTTTTTTCAAAAAATCGAAAATCGGCCCTAAAAACCGTAATTCTCAATATTTCTGGATGAAATTCACAAAGAATACTTGAAATGGTCCTACCAATTGATTTCCATTGCGGAATTTGCAAAATCTCGACAAAAAATTTTTTGACCAAAAAAATCGATAGGCTAACCCCTTACAGTTTTTTCAAAAAATCGAAAATCGGCCCTAAAAACCGTAATTCTCAATATTTCTGGATGAAATTCACAAAGAATACTTGAAATGGTCCTACCAATTGATTTCCATTGCGGAATTTGCAAAATCTCAACAAAAAATTTTTTGACCAAAAAAATCGATAGGCTAACCCCTTACAGTTTTTTCAAAAAATCGAAAATCGGCCCTAAAAACCGTAATTCTCAATATTTCTGGATGAAATTCACAAAGAATACTTGAAATGGTCCTACCAATTGATTTCCATTGCGGAATTTGCAAAATCTCAACAAAAAATTTTTTGACCAAAAAAATCGATAGGCTAACCCCTTACAGTTTTTTCAAAAAATCGAAAATCGGCCCTAAAAACCGTAATTCTCAATATTTCTGGATGAAATTCACAAAGAATACTTGAAATGGTCCTACCAATAGATTTCCATTGCGGAATTTGCAAAATCTCAACAAAAAATTTTTTGACCAAAAAAATCGATAGGCTAACCCCTTACAGTTTTTTCAAAAAATCGAAAATCGGCCCTAAAAACCGTAATTCTCAATATTTCTGGATGAAATTCACAAAGAATACTTGAAATGGTCCTACCAATTGATTTCCATTGCGGAATTTGCAAAATCTCGACAAAAAATTTTTTGACCAAAAAAATCGATAGGCTAACCCCTTACAGTTTTTTCAAAAAATCGAAAATCGGCCCTAAAAACCGTAATTCTCAATATTTCTGGATGAAATTCACAAAGAATACTTGAAATGGTCCTACCAATTGATTTCCATTGCGGAATTTGCAAAATCTCAACAAAAAATTTTTTGACCAAAAAAATCGATAGGCTAACCCCTTACAGTTTTTTCAAAAAATCGAAAATCGGCCCTAAAAACCGTAATTCTCAATATTTCTGGATGAAATTCACAAAGAATACTTGAAATGGTCCTACCAATTGATTTCCATTGCGGAATTTGCAAAATCTCAACAAAAAATTTTTTGACCAAAAAAATCGATAGGCTAACCCCTTACAGTTTTTTCAAAAAATCGAAAATCGGCCCTAAAAACCGTAATTCTCAATATTTCTGGATGAAATTCACAAAGAATACTTGAAATGGTCCTACCAATTGATTTCCATTGCGGAATTTGCAAAATCTCAACAAAAAATTTTTTGACCAAAAAAATCGATAGGCTAACCCCTTACAGTTTTTTCAAAAAATCGAAAATCGGCCCTAAAAACCGTAATTCTCAATATTTCTGGATGAAATTCACAAAGAATACTTGAAATGGTCCTACCAATTGATTTCCATTGCGGAATTTGCAAAATCTCAACAAAAAATTTTTTGACCAAAAAAATCGATAGGCTAACCCCTTACAGTTTTTTCAAAAAATCGAAAATCGGCCCTAAAAACCGTAATTCTCAATATTTCTGGATGAAATTCACAAAGAATACTTGAAATGGTCCTACCAATTGATTTCCATTGCGGAATTTGCAAAATCTCAACAAAAAATTTTTTGACCAAAAAAATCGATAGGCTAACCCCTTACAGTTTTTTCAAAAAATCGAAAATCGGCCCTAAAAACCGTAATTCTCAATATTTCTGGATGAAATTCACAAAGAATACTTGAAATGGTCCTACCAATTGATTTCCATTGCGGAATTTGCAAAATCTCAACAAAAAATTTTTTGACCAAAAAAATCGATAGGCTAACCCCTTACAGTTTTTTCAAAAAATCGAAAATCGGCCCTAAAAACCGTAATTCTCAATATTTCTGGATGAAATTCACAAAGAATACTTGAAATGGTCCTACCAATTGATTTCCATTGCGGAATTTGCAAAATCTCAACAAAAAATTTTTTGACCAAAAAAATCGATAGGTTAACCCCTTACAGTTTTTTCAAAAAATCGAAAATCGGCCCTAAAAACCGTAATTCTCAATATTTCTGGATGAAATTCACAAAGAATACTTGAAATGGTCCTACCAATAGATTTCCATTGCGGAATTTGCAAAATCTCAACAAAAAATTTTTTGACCAAAAAAATCGATAGGCTAACCCCTTACAGTTTTTTCAAAAAATCGAAAATCGGCCCTAAAAACCGTAATTCTCAATATTTCTGGATGAAATTCACAAAGAATACTTGAAATGGTCCTACCAATTGATTTCCATTGCGGAATTTGCAAAATCTCAACAAAAAATTTTTTGACCAAAAAAATCGATAGGCTAACCCCTTACAGTTTTTTCAAAAAATCGAAAATCGGCCCTAAAAACCGTAATTCTCAATATTTCTGGATGAAATTCACAAAGAATACTTGAAATGGTCCTACCAATTGATTTCCATTGCGGAATTTGCAAAATCTCAACAAAAAATTTTTTGACCAAAAAAATCGATAGGCTAACCCCTTACAGTTTTTTCAAAAAATCGAAAATCGGCCCTAAAAACCGTAATTCTCAATATTTCTGGATGAAATTCACAAAGAATACTTGAAATGGTCCTACCAATTGATTTCCATTGCGGAATTTGCAAAATCTCAACAAAAAATTTTTTTTGACCAAAAAAATCGATAGGCTAACCCCTTACAGTTTTTTCAAAAAATCGAAAATCGGCCCTAAAAACCGTAATTCTCAATATTTCTGGATGAAATTCACAAAGAATACTTGAAATGGTCCTACCAATTGATTTCCATTGCGGAATTTGCAAAATCTCAACAAAAAATTTTTTGACCAAAAAAATCGATAGGCTAACCCCTTACAGTTTTTTCAAAAAATCGAAAATCGGCCCTAAAAACCGTAATTCTCAATATTTCTGGATGAAATTCACAAAGAATACTTGAAATGGTCCTAACAATTGATTTCCATTGCGGAATTTGCAAAATCTCGACAAAAAATTTTTGACCAAAAAAATCGATAGGCTAACCCCTTACAGTTTTTTCAAAAAATCGAAAATCGGCCCTAAAAACCGTAATTCTCAATATTTCTGGATGAAATTCACAAAGAATACTTGAAATGGTCCTACCAATTGATTTCCATTGCGGAATTTGCAAAATCTCGACAAAAAATTTTTTGACCAAAAAAATCGATAGGCTAACCCCTTACAGTTTTTTCAAAAAATCGAAAATCGGCCCTAAAAACCGTAATTCTCAATATTTCTGGATGAAATTCACAAAGAATACTTGAAATGGTCCTAACAATTGATTTCCATTGCGGAATTTGCAAAATCTCAACAAAAAATTTTTTGACCAAAAAAATCGATAGGCTAACCCCTTACAGTTTTTTCAAAAAATCGAAAATCGGCCCTAAAAACCGTAATTCTCAATATTTCTGGATGAAATTCACAAAGAATACTTGAAATGGTCCTACCAATTGATTTCCATTGCGGAATTTGCAAAATCTCAACAAAAAATTTTTTGACCAAAAAAATCGATAGGCTAACCCCTTACAGTTTTTTCAAAAAATCGAAAATCGGCCCTAAAAACCGTAATTCTCAATATTTCTGGATGAAATTCACAAAGAATACTTGAAATGGTCCTACCAATTGATTTCCATTGCGGAATTTGCAAAATCTCGACAAAAAATTTTTTGACCAAAAAAATCGATAGGCTAACCCCTTACAGTTTTTTCAAAAAATCGAAAATCGGCCCTAAAAACCGTAATTCTCAATATTTCTGGATGAAATTCACAAAGAATACTTGAAATGGTCCTACCAATAGATTTCCATTGCGGAATTTGCAAAATCTCAACAAAAAATTTTTTGACCAAAAAAATCGATAGGCTAACCCCTTACAGTTTTTTCAAAAAATCGAAAATCGGCCCTAAAAACCGTAATTCTCAATATTTCTGGATGAAATTCACAAAGAATACTTGAAATGGTCCTAACAATTGATTTCCATTGCGGAATTTGCAAAATCTCGACAAAAAATTTTTTGACCAAAAAAATCGATAGGCTAACCCCTTACAGTTTTTTCAAAAAATCGAAAATCGGCCCTAAAAACCGTAATTCTCAATATTTCTGGATGAAATTCACAAAGAATACTTGAAATGGTCCTACCAATTGATTTCCATTGCGGAATTTGCAAAATCTCAACAAAAAATTTTTTGACCAAAAAAATCGATAGGCTAACCCCTTACAGTTTTTTCAAAAAATCGAAAATCGGCCCTAAAAACCGTAATTCTCAATAT
>NW_026604794.1:0-10645 GCF_024763615.1 Phlebotomus papatasi
TTGCAGGGAACCTCATAAACTACACCCGACTGCAATTCAATTGGTACTGGGTCCTTCAACCTGCTGAAGAATTTTCCTATACGTTCCAGAGGTCTAAAGGATATTCTCTGTTCTGTCGATTGTTTTATCCTCTTTTTCATCTTTTCTGAAACACCAGGGATGTATCCCAGTGATTGAAAAGGTTCAGAGATCACTGCAGGCTGAGAATTTACAGTTCGTGATGCAGAAGAGTCCGCTGCTAGAATTCTCCTGATCACTCTAGGTGGAAAATCATTCTTCCGGAGAATCGTGAAGATGGTTTTTGTTGTATCTGTGCTGTTTTGGGATTCAGTGGTGAGGGATCTAACCCGTTTTACAAGATTTTTCCCAACATTGATAATCATATTGAGTGGGTGCCCCGAGTTGTAATTTAATATTCTCTGAGATGTATATGGTTTAGCGTACCAGGTCGTCCTCAGATTATTTTCCGTGTCTCTGTGTATTTTCATATCTAAATATGGCAGGGATCGATCCACCTCCTGTTCCATGGTGAACTGAATGGCCGGATGAAAACCATTAAATGCCTCCAATACCGTATCCACATCGTCCTGGTGGATGGACAGGACATCCACCAGGACGATGTGGATACAACCTATTCTAAGATGAGAATTTTCCATAATTGAATCCAAGGCCTTCTGCATGACAATATCTGCCACGATTGGGCTGATAGGGGAGCCCATGGCCACTCCTTTTAATTGGGAGTAAACTGTGCCATTGTAGGTAAAATATCCAGTGGTGAGACAAAACTTTGTTAGTGTAAGAAAATCTTCTTTTTGTAAATCTGTGTTGGGTCCAATTTCATGAAATCTACGTTCTATCTCTTTCAAGGCAATATCAATTGGTACATTAGTAAAAAGGGAAACGACATCTAGAGAAATGAGAACATATCCTTCAGGGAGACGGCTCTCCACTACAAATTCGGCTATCTCCAAGGAGTTTTTTACATTGTAGTGGCTCTGGGAGAGAGGAGAGAGATTGGCAGATATAAACTTTGCTAGATTATACGTGGGGCTACCTACGAAGGAAACTACCGGCCTCAATGGTATGCCCTGTTTATGGATCTTCGGTAACCCATAAATACGTGGGGAGATCGCATTGTATATGGTCATACTACGTTTCTCAGCATAGCTTATGGAGCCTTTATCAAACATTCTCTTGACCAATTCATTGTTACGTCTTTGTGTGGAAAGAGTTGGATCTCTGTTAATAATTTTATAAGTGTTTTCATCTCTTATTAGATCTTCCATCTTCTCCCTGTACTCATTCATCCCCATAATCACCGTTTTATTAGGTGAGATTCTTAACAATCTCACCTACTATAATCCTAACAAAATTTCATGTCCTCCGATCGCGCTCAAACTTGGCCAAAATGTGTTTCGCCACTTCCTGATCACGAATATATGGGGGGCTAAGTTACGTTCCCGGCCGGCCGGCCGGCCGGCCGGCCGTCCGGCCGCTCTTTGGAGCTTAATAGCTCCTAAACTAAAAAAGATATCGACTTGCGGTTTTCGGCAAAGGTTAAATATCGTATGAAAATTGCAACATGGTGCATTGACCCCCCACCCCCCCACCCCTCCTTCCGCCATTTTGAAGACCCCCCTTTTTTTGTTTTCTCAATAGCTCCGGCCCTATGGCATCGAGCGGGCTCAAATTTTAGTATGTTATAGCTGGGCCTTAGAGCTTTCCATCAACACCAAACTTAAGGTCCCCCGACCCCCCTGACCCGAGCTATAAGGGTCCAAAAAATTTTCTTAAAATGGCCATAACTCCGGTTCTAATTGTCAGAATTTAAAAAATGAGGGCTTTTTGGAAAGCTCTCGTGAAATGCCACTTCCTCTTCTAACATCGCAAGTTCATAAAACCACCGCTAGGGGCGTTATTATTAAAAAGAAAATTTTTAAATCTTAAAAGTTAAATAACTCAAAAATTCCTTATGCGATCGGGCTGAAATTTTAGTATGTTGTAGCCGTTGATTATACCTATCAAACAAAAAAAACCTTAAGTCGATCCATAACCCCTGACCCGAGCTATAAGGGGTCAAAGTTCGAACATTGACCGGCCTCTATCTCCGGTTCTAATTAACATAGCGGCCTAAATTTTACCTTTTTGGTTTCGTCTCGATGAGCACTTTCAGATGGAAGTTCAAAAAGTCACCACAGGTGGCGCTGTGATAGCGTCAAAATTCATCGAAATTCAAAGTCACTTTTCTCAAAAACGGCATTGTGCAAGTTAATGAAATTTTAGTATGTTGTAGTCCAGTCTAGGACGTTTCCAAAATGGTGCGTATGTGCGCTGTGATTTCAATAGAACCAGAGATATGAGGGGTCAAAGTTCACGAAATTCAAAAAATCATATCTCCGGTTCTATGTGACCGATTTTGATGAATGAGGGCTCAAACGAAAGATCTCACCAAATGCTACAACTTTCTAGAATATTTGAACTTCGTGGGACCAACACCAGGGGCGCCACAGTCGAAAAACCAATTTCAATATCACATAACCTCAATTATCTCGACTGTCGCTTAACCGATTTTGATGATTACTTCGACATAATTGTAGAGCACATTTGTCCCTACATTTCGTCCATACATCATTTTCCACTCAGACCACGCTATCATTCCGATTTTGCCGTTTAAGTGTGAAAAAATTGATTTTTCCAATAATAACGCTTTGAAATCACTCAGATGCCAATTTGACTGCCTCTACTCCACCAAGACACTTAAAATATGGTTTTAAATGGAAAGTCCCACAAAAGACAACAATTCTTTGATATAGTTGAAGTTCAACAAATGACTACTTGGGGCATTCTGGATGAAAAAACGAGTTAAGAAACAAAAAACCTCGCTTATCTTGACTTCTGAGTAATCGATGAGATCATGTTCTATGGGAAAATTATAGAGAACATTCTGGTCTACATTTCACCCATATAACACTTTTCTGTCAGTTCATCCAAATCCTTGATATTTTGGTTGAAATACAAAATTTGTATAATTTCACGAATTTGATTCAAGATAACTGAATGGCGTCTCCCAACTTCAGCTCTAAATCGAATTTGCATGCACTCCGAGTTAGCTCACGTTAAGAATCTCACCTACATAAGCCGGTTAGGATTATCTGTCCCTTTCCCTTGTCAGCACTCGTAATGACAACCTCTTCACCCTTATCCTTCACGAATCCCGAAGTGATCCTGCTCCAGTGGTTCAATGTCCGCTCTGTGGGAGTTAGTGCTACAGTTTTATGTGTGCCGTTTTTAAGGATATTGACCAAGTCCGCTCTCAACCTTTCTTTATTCATATTACCCTGAACACCCTTCACCACTTCCTCAATATCAGCAATCAGATGGAATATGGGAATTTTGGGCCTTGGTAAAACGAATTTTGGCCCCAGGGACAATAATTGGACGGCTTCACCAGGGATCTGTACATCACTGATATTCACAAGGAATTCAGGTTTTTCACCTATCTCCATAATATCCCTTCTTGTCCTGAGTAAGCGATATAACTTGATTTATAGCTTTTTAGTCTGTGCGTATAGTCTGTTCTAATATTATTTATCAATTGATTGTTTATCCTGCCTAGTTTCTTGAATACTTCTATACTTAATTTTTTGTTTTTTTCTTGTATTGGCATTAGATTATATTAGATTAGATGTTGGGGGCGACGAGCAGCAACAAAACAAGCGCCTTCCATCTTCACTTCCGCTCTCAGTTCCGCCTTCAGCAGCAGCCTCTCCATCTCCGAAGTCCATCAGCTTCTTGTCCATGCCCGCTCGCCGTCTGCACCCAGGCCTCAGTTCGGGCCCCTTATGCATCCCCTTTCCATTTATATACCCCTTAATTCATGGGCTGTGTGTACCTAGCCAGCCAGTCTTTCGGATGAATTCCATTAGGCCGGCTTCAGTTTAGGTAATTCTTCCCAAGCGAGCACCGCTTTACCCAGCAGTACTCGTCTTGTGTTACAAAGACTGGGACAGTCGCATACGTAATGAAGGACCGTTTCCTCAGTACTATTACATCCTCTACAAATCGTGTTACATTGTAAACCCAATCTGTTGAGGTGTTTGTTTAGACAGTGTCCGGTGAGAAGGTTAGCAAGCTGCCGCGCTTTGCAGCGGTTGCTGCCCACCAGATATTCTGTCCTTTTACTGTCCACACTTGGCATAAACAGTCTGGATACACGACAGTTTTCTGTACCTGCCCAGACCGTTTGATGTTGTGAAAGTAAATCCTCCTTAATGATGGTTTTCCTCATCTGGGGGGATATTCCGACGGCAGGTTCGGGACCAATAAATTCGGTTTTCGCCCCTGCCACCGCAAGGCGATCTGCCTCCTCATTCCCCGCTATCCCACAGTGCCCCGGTACCCAATGAAGAAGGACCTCGCGGTAGTGCGAGACCATTTCTATCATTTCTCGACACTCAAGCACCAGCGATGAACGGGAGTTGTATCCGGAAATGGATAATAGGGCAGCACGGCTGTCAGAAAATATATTTATTTGTTTGTCAGAGACTCCGGCCTCAATGAGGCTCCGTACTCCGATCAGAATTGCTGTGATCTCAGCCTGAAATACAGTGGTATTTCGGCCAAGAGGCACCGATCCACTAAGTCCGAGTTCCGGACAATAGTATCCGGCGCCAGAGGATCCCTCTACCCGTGAGCCATCAGTGAAGAGTGCAATCATACCGGGTTCGATAATCTCCCCCGCGCTTTCTCTCCATTCAGCCCTCGAGTGAAGTATGGGTTTTAAATTCTTTTGAGGTAATCTTTCCTTTAACTGAAAATCATCCCTCATAAGAAGATTGGGATGCCTACGAATAAGTGAGTCCATTATGCCCATGTGACCCACCGGATGGCAGCCCACCTTCCATGTACCTGCTGATCGCAGTCTAAATGCTGCCATACCCGCCTCCGCTTTAATATAAAGCGGAAGGGGAGGTAAACCCAGCATAACCTCCAGAGCAGCAGTAGGTGCTGTCCGGATGGCTCCTGTGACGCCAAGACAAGCCAATCTCTGGAGCCGCTGAAGTGCCGTGGCCGAATTTTTATACTCAACCCTGGGCCACCATACCACAGCTCCATATGATATTAGAGGCCTAACTATGGCTTGATACATCCATAGTGTAACTTTAGGCGACAGACCCCAGGATCTGCCGAACAGACGTCGACACGAGAAGAACGATCTGGTAGCCGAAATAATACGGTCTTCCAGATGTCGCTTCCAGGTGAGTCTCTGATCAAGCAAAATACCTAGATATTTTACTTCCTCCTGAAGGGTAAGGTCTTTCCCAAAGAATTTGGGAGCCTTATACCCCTCCAGTTTGTACTTTTTCGTGAAGACGGTGAGGGCAGTCTTATCAGGGTTAACCCTGAGACCGTTAGAGCAACACCATCCTTCGACTATTTTTAGTGCGCTTTGCATGAGGTCACACAGGGTAGATAAAAACTTTCCCCGTATAACGATGCATACGTCATCGGCGTACCCTTGCGCGTAGGCGTTAGCCGAGTTCAGTTGCACCAACAAGCTGTTCACCACCATGGACCAGAGAAGAGGAGACAGTACACCACCCTGTGGGCAGCCGCTGTTTACAGCCGCCGACAAGCGCGCACCACACACCTCCGCCTCCACCATGCGGTTCTTAACCAACCTGGTGATGAATTTTTCTAGGGTATAGCCTAGACCGAACTCTCTCATCGCCTTAACCAGGACCGAAGAGTTAACCTTATCAAAGGCTCCCTCTATGTCCAGGAAGGCGACAAGAGTCAATTCTCTGTCACAGAATGACTTTCGATACGGCTTACCAATTGATGGAGAGCCGATTCTGTCGATTTTCCTCTTTGATAAGCATGTTGCATAGGGCTCAGAGGATTCTTCATAAGAATCCGGCTCCTAATATACCTATCACAGAGCTTCTCCAGAGCTTTAAGCAAGAACGATGTCAGACTAATTGGCCTGAAGGACTTAGGGTCCTCATAATTGCTTTTGCCTGGTTTCGGTATGAAAACTACTCGTGCTCGCCTCCAGGCATGTGGTACATACCCGGTTGCAAGACACGCCCTAAATAGGTTTCTTAGCGGTATAGTGATGGTCCCTGCAGCTTGCTGAAGCAAGGCCGGGAAGATACCATCGGTACCCGCCGTTTTGTAGGGTGAAAAACTGTTGATTGCCCATGCTACACCTTCGCATGAGACAATTTCAGAAGCCTTTCCCCAGTCACTTTGACTCCCCCGATCAAGCTCAGGTTGTGCTCTAACTGTTTCCGTACCATTAATTTGACAGTTCGGAAAATGTGTCTCGAGCAGCAGACGTGTGACTTGCTCTGCAGAGTCTGTATAGACTCCATTAGAACCCCTCAACATGCCTAGCCGCTCAGAGGGTTCCTTGGATAGAACCTTTTTTATCCTAGCCGCGTCTTTCGCGGCCAGGATTTGGCAGCAAAAGTTCCTCCAATTCTCCCTTTTCCATTTCCTCAATGCTTTTTTGTATTCCCTTTTACATGCAGCCGCTTCTTCCCAGTCACAGTCTTGCATAGTATTTTGGGCCCTGTTAATCGCTTTTCTAGCTCTCTGTTTTAATAAGCAGAGTTCTCTAGGTAATGTACCTTTCACCACACTTGAGTTTGTTATCAATGGACAGGCTTTTTCAAACGCCGTTAGCAATGCCGAGTTCAGTTTCTCAACTGAATCATCAATGCTTTCAGCATCCCCAGGCACATGCCCATTATCTATCCAACACTCGGAAAAGGAACGGTTAAAAACTGACCAGTTCGTCTTCCGAGGATTGCGGAATGGTTTGGGACCAACAGTCGGGGCCGAGATGTCGAAATAAATCCTCCTATGATCAGACATAGTTAGACAATCCGACACATGCCAACTTGTTATTAGTTCAGCCGCGGCACCTGTTCCAAATGTAATATCGATGACTTCCTTCCTCCGTCTGTTGACGAAGGTTGGCTTGTCTCCAACATTTATAATTTCCAATTGGTTCGCGCAGATAAATCCCAAGAGAGACTCCCCGCGCGCATTGACGCCGCTGCTACCCCATGCAATGTGGTGAGCATTAGCATCAGCCCCTACAAGAAGCTCCCATGAGTTCATCTCGAACGTCGCTACCAGGTCCGCAAGCTCCCGAGAGGGAGGCGGATCCGCCGCGTCGTATGGCAGGTAAGCAGAGACAAGGACCAGCTCCCTTTTACCACGAGCAGTCTCTATCTCCACCTTAACCGCCACTAAATCTCCTGTGGAGTATTGAGGAAGGTACATTGCATTGATGCCTTTGGAAACATAAATGCAAGCCCTTACCCTGTCATTTACGCGGTTACTATAAAACAGATTGCCGCGCCGTAAATCAACCCCTTTAACTTTATTCCGGACCGTCCAGGGTTCTTGAAACAGTCCGATGCAAGCCTGCACCACCGCCAGCTTCTCATCCAGACAAGACATGGCTGCGCGGCAGTGGTGCAGTATTGCCCTCTCCACTTCTGGGTAGTTTCACCCTGAGGGTGCCGAAGTCATAAAAGATACGACTCCCGTTTCGTCTGATGGTGTCAGCCGATTCTTGATCAACGCTGATAAAAATCAGCTGACCACCATCTCTCGCGTCAGCGCGGAGTACGGTCCAACGTTTTGTATTTAGACCGTTTTGTGTGGCGATGAGCCCCAGAACCACGGTGTGGTGTTCGACTGGGCCGGGGATGAACAAGGTCACCCTCATTCTCCTCAGCTCAGCCTGATCAACCACCCGAAGATCATAGTTAGACGGCACCGGGATATTCGAGGTCTCCCGGACCAGCCATTCACGGGCCACCGCGTCAAAGCATATGATACGCAGTGCACCCGCGTCCAGCCTAAATCCCGAAAACCTCGGGCCAGCGCCGTCCCTCATCGCCGCCCTCAGCCTTTCACGCAAATGCGTGAGAATACTTTCGGACATATTGTCCGAAATCTCGGTGTCAGTCCCGACATTAATTATGGCCACTTTAAGGTGCTCGGCCACCTCATCATTGAGACGCCTCTGAGGAGGTGTCCGCTTTTGGCATCTCTTCTTGTTTGGACAGTCAGGTGGCGTGTTCTGACTGTCATTGTGCCTCGACCGTTTCATGGGAGTGCCCCTGTCAGCCTGGATGCCGCTGCGAGGTACATCTCTCACAGCATCCTTGGCCTTGCTGACCGGTTTGTGATTCCCCTCTCGTTTGGGAACCGATTGACGCACAGCCGTATTGTTTACGGCCGCTTGTCTCACAGTTGCCTGAGCGGTGGGGGAATCCATCTTACCAGGGCCGCCACCAGCAGCCTCTCCGTGACGCCTCTCCTTAGCCTTGCGTCGCTGGTTTTTGCGCCTTTGACCTTTCGTCGGCTTCGGTAATGGCAGCGTTGATGGGTCCAGGACTTCGCCCTTCCCTCCCTTAGGGGAGTCATTCTCACGGATGGGTGACAGCTCCTTCATCAGAGCCGGAAACCCATACGACGTAGCCGTGCTGACAGATTCTACATCACTGTCAATTCGTAGCAATTCTTCCTCTTCATCAGCAGTCAGAAATTCCCCAGAATGCGTACCCTCACCACCCGCCTGGGTTGCAGCTGAGTTAGAGGGGGGGTTAATTGGGCCATCGCCGGGATATACCCCATTATTACCAGCGATGGGATCCTCAGAGGTATTGATGCCCTTGCCTTTCGGCACTGAGTCTTCAGAGCACTTTTTTCCATCCATAATTAATTCCTGTGGAGTAAACACACTCTGATTACATCCCTGTGAGTCATGAAGCAAAAAGACATGCGACATCCGCGTTACACCCGTGAGATTGTTGAAGCTCATGCTTCTTAGTGGTGCGTGCGTAGGATACCGATAACGCCGAAATGCATGCAAAAAACTGGCCGCGCGATCTCCACCGCAGAGCGATCGAGACAGCCAGCCATTCACAAACAATAACGGACACCGGCTTACACATACACACACGTAAATCTCCTCATGGATAACCCGCGAGGAAAAACCGCGATTTCTCGCGAATGGGGCAATCCTATAGCTCACAAACACCACCCGTCGATTCACTGTATTAATGCGGACTCACCACAACAGATTTTCTCAACTTACGCAGCGTTTTTCCCACAGGAAATCAGTAAATTTCAGAGAGCACAGAATTACACTTGTCACCAAGTATCACTCCTAACAGGTTTTTCCTTGTATTGGCATTACTTTAGATTCGTTATAAATAGTATTATTTGACACGTATTTTTTAGTATCTTCATTGAACTTGTAGTTTAAAACCATTCTTAGGCATTTTCTTTATACTACCTCAATTTTTCGCCATTGGCTCTTAGAGATACGGCCCCAAATTGAGCCTGCATACAGTAAAATTGGACGAATAAACAATTTGTATACTGTTAATTTATTTTTAATATTTAGATTATTATTGATTTTAATAAATGGAAAAATTATTTTCATTGCAATTTTAGCTTTTTTTACTATATAATTTATATGTGGAATATATGTTAATTTTTGATCTAAGATCATGCCTAGATATTTAACTTCTTTATTATCTGTGATATTTACATTATTTATTTTTAAATTAAAACAATTTTCTATTTTTCTTTTATTTGTAAAATTGATTAGGACTGTTTTATCAGGATTAATATTAATTCTCCATTTTTTAAAATACTGTGTTAGTTTATCCAAATATTTTTGCAGTACTCTATAATTATTTTCTAAATTTCTTTTACTTGTATAAATACATGTATCGTCTGCAAAAATTGATAATTTAACATTTTTGTCTTTTGGAATATCAGATGTATAAATATTGTACAATATTGGTGACAGAACTGCTCCCTGTGGACAGCCTGCACTTATTCCTATTAATTCCGATTTACAATTATTTTCTTCTACAAATATTTTTCTATTTTGCAAATAATTCTTAATAACCTTAATCAATCTATAGTCAAATTTATATTTAATTAATTTGTATATAATGCCATCGTGCCAGACTTTATCGAATGCTTTTTGTACATCTAAAAAGACTCCTGTGGTTACTCTTTTTTTATTAATGTTATTCCTAATTTGCTCTGTAATTGAAAGCAAAGCGTGTGAAGTTGAATGGGAATATCTGAATCCAAATTGTTCATTTGGAAGGATATTATTTTGAGCAATATGATTATTTAATCTACTTATAATTGCATACTCAATCACTTAGCTAAGTGTTGGTAGCAAGCTTATTGGTCTAAGATTATTTGCTAGACTTGAGTCTTTCCCAGGTTTTGGGAATGCTACAACTTTTGCAATTTTCCAGTTATTTGGAAAATACCCAAAAGTAAAAATTGCTGAAGTTATTTTAGTTATTACAATAACTGCTTTCATTGGTAATTTCTTGAGAGCTACATTAGGAATTTTATCATGCCCAGGCGCCTTGTTGTACTTTAAATCTTTGAGTATGCTCATTATCTCTGTTGGTGTTATTTTGTAATATTTAACTGGTTTTTTATCACACTCTTTTAAAAACTTATCGATGGATTTTTTAATATTTTTGTTAAATAACGTGGATGTTCTTATATCATTATTATTATGTACACTTGCAAAGTGGTTAGCTAGTACTTTTGATTTATTTTCAGGATCATATTCATA
>NW_026604795.1:0-10636 GCF_024763615.1 Phlebotomus papatasi
ATTTATGATAATTGCGACGCTTATTCGTAATCCATGGGGATAGATATGAGCAAGATGTGAGGATCACACGGATCATTTTCTCCTTCGTGGAGCAGTTAAGGAGCTTAGCTGATCACAGAATAAAATTTCGAGTAAATCTATATAGATAGTAAAATATTTTGCATTGTTGTTTCTTGGCTATAGCAAAATTTGTATTTTCCATTCGCAAAAGTCAATCGGTAACAGTGCCAAAGGTTCAAAAGTCCTTCACTACTATGCTAAGGCCAAAAAATAAACCATACAAAAGGTATATTTAGCCATCGTACATAAGTGTGGAATGAAGCAAAAAGCACCTTCTTGAATGAACCCTTCTAAGAATCATTTTTGGCATGAACTGTTTTGCCTGATTTGAGAAATCACTGCGATCAAAACCCCATAAAAGAGGAACTTGAAAAGATTTGGGAAGATTTATACAAAATCTAATACTGAAGAAGTTTTAAATGAATTATATCACAGCATCTAAAAGTTGTACGAAATCCAGAGGAGTGAAGCAGAGGAATCTAGCAAGAAAATTGTAGATCAAATCAAACATAAATGAAAATATAAACTGGCGATAAATTATTTTAAAGCATAGGAGTAACCCCCTGGCGAGTTCCTGAAATTTGAAGTCACTTTCTCATACTTCGATTTAAATTTATATGGGATTTTTTGCACTCGCTACCGTTATGCTAAATATTTAAAAAGTGAGAAGTTTTTCCGTATTATAAGATACCTTTCCGTATGGAGGGATAAATATACTAAATTTTTGTTTAAATACATTTTTTCCTCGGATAACTGTGAGCTGAGTCCGAGATCAATTTAGGAATTGACTTCAAATAGCTCCATATAAAAAGGCCAACTTGCCAGGCGCTTGCATAGGAGAAAGACCTATAGCTTTATGGAATATCTGGTTGATTGGGAGCAAGAAAGGAACCTCCACGCGTTTTTAGGGTTATAATCGGGACTAAATCGGTGCTCGTGGACAGTCCCCGGGGACTGACTGATCCTTCCATCACGAAGCTTAAATTGAGTGTCGAAAGAACATGCGAATACCGCTTGCCATTGACGTGGCCCATTTTTTGGGTAAGACAAACTTAATTTTAGGCCTCGATACAATTAATAAATCTGGCTGATTCAGAAAAAGATCATGAGGAGCAAATGTTGCAATATACGAGAAATCAAATCCAGCAAGATTCTGGTAGCGATATACACTTTTCTGTGTGAAATGCCATAGAATTAATTAAAAGTACCAATTTTTTGTGTGTTCACACAATCAGTGGCAGGATTTGCATCCTCAAAAGTTTCCTGCATCCCCTCCCTCTTTTTTCTCAATAAAAATGTTTGGCATAATATTTTGCAATTATTTAACACGTGCCATCTTGAAAAATCAATCAATCAGGAGAAATCTACAGCGCAATGAGTACTCACAACTTGAGAGAATTAGCAGAACTTTTTGCAAAAGACAAATCAGAGTCCGATTTGGTACAGCTAATTTTGCATAAAAGGTCAATTGGCGAGATGATCGAGCTTCTTCATGCAACCAACAATGAGGCATTACGTAAGGGTGTGGTGGAAAAAATTTTCAGAAAGGTGAAAAGCGGAAAAGAAATGAGTATTTTGGAGAAAAAGTATTTAATGCTAAAATTTTTCAACATCAACGACGAGGATACACTTGACAATTTGTTTGAGATATTCTTTGGTGATCATACTTTGGATTCTGGTATAGAAGAAGCAGAATATGACATTGTAGAGCAACCAAATAAAATTTGCAAAATCTGCTATAACAATGAATACAACATCGCCTTTATTCCATGCGGGCACGTTGCTGCATGTCAAGAATGTGCTTCAAGAACAACGAGCTGCCCCCTATGTCGAGAACCATACGTTGAGACTACAAGAATATACTTTTCGTAATAGAGAGAGAATTGAATGCACAGCTAATATCTTAATGAGTTGTCAATACATATGAAAATCAGCCATGATTAAGAGGAAATAAAATTGTTTAAAAAGAAGAAAATGCGTTTTCTGCAAGAGCCAGGAAAACAACGTTAATTTTATGACAGAGTCGAGAAGAAAAATTTTATACAACAGGTAAGAGGTAAAGTCAAAAAGGGGAAAAATGAAAAAAAATGTTGCGAATTTTCTTCAAATTTGATGTATTACAAATTATTGATTTACTTGCTATAAATGGAATTTCATGAAAAAGGCGAAAATAGTTTATCGATGGCTTAAATGCATTATTGGTTGAGAAATAGAATTTTTCAATCTTTGTACTCCTTAATTTACTTCGGTATACCTCTGAAAATTTTTTTTCACGACATATTGATTACTGGTTTTCCCACAATTTTCAAGTTGAAGGTTTAGCATTCATATTGGCATTATCTTTTTCATCTTGTCTTCCAACAATTTTCTTAAAGTTATTCCGTTTTCACAAGAGATGACCATGTGTTTTTGGGTTAAATTCTACAGCAGCTATTCCACCCCAGTAGCTTACGGCACATAACTCAATACTCGGTAAAAAGATCTCTGGAGAAAAACCGATCGCGATAAATGTTGTTTTTCTTCCTCCTTTTCACCAACACTTCTACTTGGCGTTAAATCTCGGCCAGAAATAAAAGTTTTTTAAGTTGATAAAATTCTTATAAAACAGTATTACTCTGAGATTTCGAAGATCTTTTGTTCACATCAACGAAATTTCCCAAGATAAATGCAAAGTGTGCAAAATCTTTATTTCATATCCGATAAAACTTGTCTGGACATGTCACTCTGCTGCGTAAACATTTTTTTTATATCTCAGAGAAAAGTTTAGGAAAACGCCATGTAAAGCATTTTTCTAAAGAGCAGGTGGAGTGATTACAAAAATCGAACTTAAATCGAGTTTGTTCCAATATGTGTTTTTCATTGTTCTTCTAGGTAATCTTGGTACCCACTCTTTATACCAGGATGATTTTTTGTCCAAAAATTGAAGTGGATAGAGTTCAAAGATGATTTGTAGTGCTAGTGATTGCAAAGATAAATCCCCATAATCAATGAAAACTCAAAAGATTCCCCAGAAAACCTATGCAAGCAATTGTGACGAGGCGTCAACCTAGAGGGAGACCTAGGACAAGGTGGCTGAGTCAAATTCAGAATCTTGCCTTGGAGCGCCTTGGGATTGAACCTGAACTTATTTCTGAAGTGGGAGAGGATCAACAAGCGTAGGCTGCTAAACTGGATGTCATGGGAACGCTACCCCAATATGGATAAGCGGTTGATTATGAATGAAAACTCAGGTCTGTGACTTTCAGTGAGTATCTCTTAAAAATTTTTGGCGTTCGTTGACTAAAGCCATCATACAAAGTAGTCTTTTCTTAAAGAATATGCATTCGATTTTAATTTTCTAAGATTTCTCACAAAAAGGTTATCAAAATGATAAAAAAATAGTCCATGAAAAAGGTATGAAGTAATTCAGTATCACAAGAGGCCGAGTTACAGAAGGCCATGCATCCCTTAAGTAACTGGTACATATTCACTATTTCATTTGAAGAAAAGCATATTCACAGTGAAGGGTACAAAAAATTCATGTTTTCATACGTTTTTCCATAGAGACAATAAACTTTTGGGGAACTTTTTTTCCTAAAGACAACTGACTTATCATTCTAATATACTTCGAGGTTTTGCATTCTATCTGAAACACATTTAATTTGTTAGAGTCAACGTGTAAAATCTGCAAAATATTAACAGAGTAAAAGAGAAATAGCTTCAATTTTTATCTGAAGAGTATGCTAAGATTTTATTCAAAAGAAAAGATCTTCATCTTCTATTTTATATGAGAAAGTCTCTCAGAAATGCATATCAATCTAGCAACGAGTTATCATTAAAAAGGCGTGAGATGATTCAACATCACAGATAATTGAATTTTAAGAGACTATGCATTACCCTGATAGCATGTTTCCCAAATAAAATCGATTCATATATCAGAACAAAACATTTACGATTGCCTAAAGTATTTTCCAAACGGTGTGGCGGGTACACAGAAATTTCTAAATCACAACTCAAATAAAGTTTTCGATGTTCTTCAATGCAAGGTGTAAAAGGTGTAAATAAAATTTTAATAACAATAATACTAGGACACATTTTTGCCCGAGAATTAAAGAGAACAGTTCCGTGGTGATGTAGTGAGTGCAATCCAAATTTCCATATTCAGTCTAAAGCAAAAATCTGTGACATTCTTTTATTAAACATCCTCTTGAAGCTTTTCTTTCGATCCATTCACATAGGGAATATACTAAAAATACGATCATTTAATAAAAAGAAGAGGATTTCACACTTTTCTACTTTCAAGAAGAGTCTAGCAGGGATAAACATAATTTGGGAAAAGTTATCAGTGAAAAACATGTAAAATGTTTCAGTATCGCACATAACTAAATCTTAGGGGTACATTCATCAGCTCCACAGTAATCAGTGACAAACTCACCCCATTCTATATAATTAAAAAAAAATTATATGAAAAACATCTTCAGATTTGTTATTTTGTTGCCGTTTCTCGAGTTTTTATCGTAAGGTTCATGTTCAATTTCTTCAGATCTTCTTAAAACTCATTGTAGATAGTAAGAAAAGCATCAATTATAAATTCAAAATATGTAATATTGGGGAGAAAAATTTTGTAGTGCAAAGTTATCAGAAACCTAACACCTTTTCACATTCTTTCCTCACTTGCGGCCAAGAAAATTAAATGATTCATATAAAAAGAATGAAATTTGCTTTCATTGACGATTTTCACTCCTCTTTTAATCGCCTCACTCCACTCCATAAAACTCATGAGCGATGCAGAAGATCATATTTCGGGCATTCCGGCGACAAGTGCATAGAAATGGAAGAAAGTACATTCAACCATCAGTTTGTAATATTAGGAAATAATTTAGGTATACCGAGCTTATATCACATACTCGAGATCCAAGATCAGTGTATGGAAATGCTTTTTCACAAAAAAATGGACAAAGAAAAGTCGTGAGATCAGCTGATCATATGGATCATCATGATCTAAAGAGGCACTGCGAAATTTATCGTACATTGCAAATAGAGGGGCAGAAATGAAATTTTTTGGTAGACATATAAGAAGGATTCTCAAGAGAAAAAATTTACATAAATTAAACAGATCTTAAGAATCTCTTGCCATAATTAGACAACCCGTGCCACTAGAGTTCTCTAAATTGAAACAGCCTCTAACTCTTTGGAACAACTGCTAACTATATCCAACCCCTTCTGCGCACACTGCTAGGATATAATCCTGCAAAACTGATTTTTTGCGGTTACAAAATATTCAACCTTTGAAGATACTTTTTCATATAGCTATGCATGGGTGGTGATCATACCACTAAAATTGCGAAAAACATCTGGGGGTAAGTAAAATAAAGGTGCGTAAAATAGACTTCATTCAACTTAGATAAAAGATCATCCCAATGGAAGATCTCCCTTAAAAGTACGGTAGAGTAAATTAATTTCTCGAAACATATGTGAAATTATATGAAAAGTACTTTTTCATTGCAAAAACGTTTATCCTCTTTATGTAGAAGTCTTTAATAGCTCTCAAAGGGAAGAAAAATTCCCACAGCAATTAAAAGGGACAGATAATCCTAACCGGCTTATGTAGGTGAGATTCTTAACGTGAGCTAACTCGGAGTGCATGCAAATTCGATTTGGAGCTGAAGTTGGGAGACGCCATTCAGTTATCTTGAATCAAATTCGTGAAATTATACAAATTTTGTATTTAAACCAAAATATCAAGGATTTGGATGAACTGACAGAAAAGTGTTATATGGGTGAAATGTAGACCAGAATGTTCTCTATAATTTTGCCGTAGAACTTGAACTCATCGATTACTCAGAAGCCAAGATAAGCGAGGTTTTTTGTTTCTTAACTCGTTTTTTCATCCAGAGTGCCCCAAGTAGTCATTTGTTGAACTTCAACTATATCAAAGAATTGTTGTATTTTGCGGGACTTTCCATTTAAACCCCTATTTTAAGTGTCTTGGTGGAGTAGAGGCAGTCAAATTGGCATCTGAGTCATTTCAAAGCGTTATTATGGGAAAAATCAATTTTTTCACACTTAAACGGCAAAATCGGAGTGATAGCGTAGTCTGAGTGGAAAATGATGTATGGACGAAATGTAGAGACAAATGTGCTCTACAATTATGTCGAAGTAATCATCAAAATCGGTTCAGCGACAGTCGAGATAATTGAGGTTATGTGATATTGAAATTGGTTTTTCGACTGTGGAGCCCCTGGTGTTGGTCCCACGAAGTTCAAATATTCTAGAAAGTTGTAGTATTTGGTGAGATCTTTCGTTTAAGCCCTCATTCATCAAAATCGGTCACATAGAACGGGAGATATGATTTTTTGAATTTCGTGAACTTTGACCCCTCATATCTCCGGTTCTATTGAAACCACAGCGCACATACGCACCATTTTGGAAACGTCCTAGACTGGACTACAACATACTAAAATTTCATTAACTTGCACAATGCCGTTTTTGAGAAAAGTGACTTTGAATTTCGATGAATTTTGACGCTATCACAGCGCCACCTGTGGTGACTTTTTGAACTTCCATCTGAAAGTGCTCATCGAGACGAAACCAAAAAGGTAAAATTTAGGTCGCTATGTTAATTAGAACCGGAGATAGAGGCCGGTCAATGTTCGAACTTTGACCCCTTATAGCTCGGGTCAGGGGTTTTAGATCGACTTAAGGTTTTTTTTGTTTGATAGGTATAATCAACGGCTACAACATACTAAATTTTCAGCCCGATGCACAATGGAATTTTTGAGTTATTTAACTTTTAAGATTTAAAAATTTTCTTTTTAAAAAAACCGCCCCTAGCGGTGGTTTTATGAACTTGCGATGTTAGAAGGGGAAGTGGAATTTCACGAGAGCTTTCCAAAAAGCCCTCACTTTATAAATTCTGACAATTAGAACCGGAGTTATGGGCATTTTAAGAAATTTTTTTTGGACCCTTATAGCTCGGGTCAGGGGGGTCGGGGGACCTTAAGTTTGGTATTGATGGAAAGCTCTAAGGCCCAGCTATAACATACTAAAATTTGAGTCCGCTGAATGCCATAGGAGCGGAGCTATTGAGAAAACAATAAAAGGGGGGTCTTCAAAATGGCGGAAGGAGGGGTGGGGGGCCAATGCACCAAGTTGCAATTTTCACCCGATATATAACCTTTGCCGAAAACCGCAAGTCGATATCTTTTTTAGTTTAGGAGCTATTAAGCTCCAAAGAGCGGCCGGCCGGCCGGCCGGCCGGGAACGTAAAATAGCCACATATATATTCGTGATCAGGAAGTGTTGAAACACATTTTGGCCAAGTTTGAGGTCGATCGGACGACATGAAATTTTGTTAGGATTATAGTAGGTGAGATTGTTAAGAATCTCACCTAATATTCCCACGACAATTAATTTATAGTCGCCTCCATACGACACATTCCATGCCATTTTTTGCAATAGGATGCATTCCTAAGTACGGGTCATATATCCAGAAGTCACCACGCGCCACTCTGAAACCCGAAACCCGAGATCTGTTTCTCGCACTGTTTTTCCCCGCCAAGTGACGCGCGCAATTATTCCCACGGGACATGTGTATGTGTATGAAAATGTATGCATGCATGGAAAATGTCTATATGGGATATCTATGCATGGGTGACGTCAGCCTGTGGACGATGCAACGGTTCACGATTCAGCGAGAGCCCATCAACATGCCGCCGTGGTCGAGTGGTCTAAGCGGTGGTACACATTACGTTTAAGACTTTAAGTATCTGTCGGTTCAATCCCAGGTCTCGGCCAAAAAATTTTCACGTCGCGAAAAAAAATTACGGAAATGGTTAATAATAGGAATAACAGAGGGCGCGCATAGAAAATAAGAGCAGCGGTCGGTAATAAAAATGGCGGACAAAAATAAAAATGGCGGTCGGAAATTAAAAATGGCGGACAAAAATAGGAGCAGCGGTCGGTAATAAAAAAAATGGCGGATAAAAATAAAAATGGCGGATGGTAATTCAAAATGGCGGACAAAAAATAAAAAAAATGACAGACAGAAATCAAAATGGTAGATAGGCATTCAAAATGGCGGACAGAAATTGAAAATGGCGTACAGAAATTCAAATTCACAATCATAGATGGCGCTCGTGTGCTCTAACGTAAATTCAAATTTTCACTGAGTGACGTCATCCCCCCGGGGTGACCTCGGCCCCCAAAATATTGCGTCATGTCTCCAGGGTGTGACGTCATCATACACGTGACATCATCACACACGTGACGTCACAGAACAGCGACTTGCTCTATAGTGACGTCACACCCACTTGCTCGATAGTGACGTCACAAACAGCGACTTGCTCTATAGTGACGTCACAAAACAGCGACTTGCTCTATGTATACTACTCCCATATATCACTTTTGTGCCAGTTCATCAAAATCCTTGATATTTTGGTTTAAATACAAAATTTGTATAATTTCACGAATTTGATTCAAGATAACTGAATGGCGTCCCCCAACTTCAGCTCTAAATCGAATTTGCATGCACTCCGAGTTAGCTCACGTTAAGAATCTCACCTACATAAGCCAGTTAGGATTATCTGTCCCTTAACTCTTTATGTGTAACTAACGATATATTTGAGAACTTTTAACTATATAGACATTTAAAAGATAATCAACAAAATAGATCAGGCGCGGATCAGGAACCGGGGGGTAAACAATAAGTAATTTATACACTTTATACACTTTTCTTAACTTTTTTTTAATAAATTCTTTTGCTTTTTTTGTTAATCCTACGTCTCCCACGTTGAATATTTTTCTTTTATTTCAATTTTCATTTTATATGCAAAATTATTATTATTTTTTCTTTTTATTTTTTAGTTGATTTAATCCAATGTTCCTTATAACATTACAAATGGGAATATTTACAGTTTTTTTACATACACATTTTGTCTAGTTACTCGCGATTTTTTGTGTTTTTTTTTCACCCACAATGGATATTTTAATAGAACAGCAAAATAAAATTTACTATTTTTTTTTTTTAAGAATTTCTGTTTTAGAAATCCTTTTTGCGAGACAAGACAAAAATGTTACCTCACCGCAAACAACCTGGGAATAGAATTTTTTTGACTGAAAAAAAATTTAGTCATAATCTTTTAAAATAAAAAAAAAATAAAAGAAACTTTTCTTTAAGAAATTTAAAAAAAAAAATACTTTTTTTTCTTCAATCAATCATTTTCATCATTTTCAATCATTTTCTTCAATCTTCAATCAATCAATTACTAAACTTGGCAATGTCAGATGTCATGTCATAGACGCCTAGTGGTCTTTATGTGGGAAGTGGGAATTTCTTGCAAAAATAGGTGTAAATAGGTGCTGAAAAGTGCTCAATAGGATGCCCAAGGTGTTGAATAAGTGCGTGGTATAGTTATTTGTGTGTCAGAGACAATTCCCAGTGCGCTGTGAGAGGATCTTTCTGGACACTTTTTGAATGCGGTTCTTCAGTGGAGAGTGAGACAGTGTATGTGTGTGTTGTAGTCGTCGAAAGCACGGGCGTACTTTTTTTACCATTTCCTCACGCAATTCTCGTGCTAAATTGGCGGTATCCTCCTTTATCCCGGAACTCTGTGTCATCACCCCACAAGTGGTGGTACTGCAGCTGGTACATCTGCAGCCCAGAGTTGGAGAAGCTTTTTGGGTGAGTGAGTGAGCTTTGGAGGTTTTTTTTCTGTTCGAAAGAAAGGAAAAGAAAGATGGACGAGTCACAGCCCAAGACCCTGTATGTGGGCAACTTTGACAATTCGGTGTCTGAGGAATTGCTATGGTCACTCTTTGCACAGATTGACATGGTGAAGAATTGCAAGATAATTAGGGAACCTGCCAATGATCCCTATGCATTCATTGAATTTACCAATCATCAGTCAGCGTCCACAGCACTGACCGCCATGAATAAGAGACTCTTCCTGGACAAGGAGATGAAAGTTAATTGGGCCACGAGTCCAGGAAATCAGCCAAAAGCTGACACTAGTTCCCACCATTACATTTTCGTTGGGGATTTGAGTCCGGAAATTGAGACAGAGACCCTGAGGGAGGCTTTTGCACCCTTTGGAGAAATTTCCAATTGTCGCATTGTGCGCGATCCGCAAACATTGAAATCCAAGGGATGTGCCTTTGTGTCGTTCGTGAAGAAGGCTGAAGCTCAGAATGCCATTCAGTCGATGAATGGACAGTGGCTGGGCTCTAGGTCAATTCGTACCAACTGGAGCACCCGCAAACCACAACCACCGCGTGAAACGAGCAAGGGTATCAAGGGTGGTAAGCCATCGTACGAAGAGATTTACAATCAGACCAGTCCAACAAATGCCACGGTGTACTGTGGAGGCTTTGCAGCCAATGTGATCAGCGAGGAGCTGGTGCACAAGCACTTTGGCCAATTTGGCGCCATTCAGGATATCAGGGTGTTCAAGGATAAGGGCTATGCCTTTATCAAATTCACCACAAAGGAAGCCGCAACGCATGCCATCGAAGCCACTCACAACACCGACATCAACGGACAGCCCGTCAAGTGCTTCTGGGGCAAGGAGAATGGTAGAGTTACCACCAGTAATGCCCA